>NW_027040596.1:0-142500 GCF_037179485.1 Ochlerotatus camptorhynchus
TTTCGGCCATTTTGTCCGCCCCCAGGCGCCCCGGCGCGCTCCCGATTGTTCACCACCATTTTCTTTTTCAATGGGTTTTAAATTAATAAAAATGAAAACAGTTGAAGCATAAACATGACTTCATCAATAAATTTTATTTTTCATTTTCTTATAACTAACATATCAAGAGCAAATTTTCATTACGTCGAATGTAACAAAGGTAAACAAAGTCGAGCTAGCAGTGTCAATCGATTCTCCTGCTATTACACTATATACTGTCCGAATATAGGATCAAATCCCATTTTTAAATTTATTTACCAGTCAAATTGCTTTTTGACGTAATCACCTTCCGATCAAAATAGTTTTCGATGTTACTTAAGTCACCCAATTTCTATGGAGATGCCGTTTGACTTAAGTAACAGCGCTGAGAAACCCGTGAAAAGTGTACGTTCGTCGTTTCGCTTTCTCATTATTAAAGTGAATAAATCGAACTGTTTGTTGCTAAGGGGCTGTCCATAAACTACGTATACAGTTTAGAGGGGGGGGGGTTGACAATTATCCACGGCCCATACAAATTTTAATTTTTTTGTATGGACAATTGTCTACGCAGGGGGAGGGGGGGGGGTCAATAATCCCAAAAAACTGTCTACGTAGTTTATGAACAGGCCCTAAGATGATTTCGGTGGTCCTAAAATGATGAATGAACTGCACGTAAGGAGACGTAATTTATAATTCTCCCGAATATCCTGGTAAATACACTTTGACTTAAGTAACAATAGGGGCCACCAAACGACGTATAATAACTTTTTACTCAAAAACCAGTATTTTTTAGCATGAAAGCTAGCGATTTGCATTTATATGATTAAAACCCTGCTAAATATGTTAAACATTGCTATCACTATGAGATTATATGTGTTTACTTGGAAATAGGAATAACTTTTCGGTCATCAAAACAAAACTTTATTTTTCTCGGATTGGTGCGAATGTTACTTACGACATAATGAAAATTTGCTCTTGATATGTTTTTTTTATTAAATAGACCTTAACCTAACAATAATATCTTACAAGCTAAGTCAACCGCATCATGCGACAAATCAAATTACATGACAATTTAATTACTAGTTCAATGGAACTCAAATCTAGTTCCAAGAACCACTTTGGCCACATCGAGACACATTCCGGGTGTCCCGGGGGATGCAGCCAGCATCTGATTAGGGTCAAACCCACCATGCGACACATCAAATTACATGAGAATTCAAAGACTAGTTCAATGGAACTCAAATCTAGTTCCAAGAACCACTTTGGCCACATCCGGACATATTCCGGGTGTCCCGGGGGAAGAGGCCAACGTCTGATTAGGATCAAACCCATCATGCGACACATCAAAATACATGAGAATTCAATTTCTGGTTCAATGGAACTCAAATTTAGTTCCAAGAACCACTTTGGCCACATCCGGACATATTCCGGGTGTCCCAGGGGAAGAGGCCAACATCTGATTAGGGTCAAACAAATCATGCGACACATCAAATTACATGAGAATTCAATTTCGGGTTCAATGGAACTCAAATCTAGTTCCAAGAACCACTTTGGCCACATCCGGACATATTCCGGGTGTCCCGGGGGAAGAGGCCAACATCTGATTAGGGTCAAACCCATCATGCGACACATCAAAATACATGAGAATTCAATTTCTGGTTCAATGGAACTCAAATTTAGTTCCAATAACCACTTTGGCCACATCCGGACATATTCCGGGTGTCCCGGGGGAAGAGGCCAACATCTGATTAGGGTCAAACAAATCATGCGACACATCAAAATACATGAGAATTCAATTTCTGGTTCAATGGAACTCAAATCTAGTTCCAAGAACCACTTTGGCCACATCCGGACATATTCCGGGTGTCCCGGGGAAAGAGGCCAACATCTGATTAGTGTCAAAGCCATCATGCGACACATCAAATTACATGAGAATTCAATTTCGGGTTCAATGGAACTCAAATCTAGTTCCAAGAACCACTTTGGCCACATCCGGACATATTCCGGGTGTCCCGGGGAAAGAGGCCAACATCTGATTAGTGTCAAAGCCATCATGCGACACATCAAACTACATGAGAATTCAATTTCTGGTTCAATGGAACTCAAATTTAGTTCCAAGAACCACTTTGGCCACATCCGGACATATTCCGGGTGTCCCGGGGGAAGAGGCCAACATCTGATTAGGGTCAAACAAATCATGCGACACATCAAATTACATGAAAATTCAATTTCTGGTTCAATGGAACTCAAATCTAGTTCCAAGAACCACTTTGGCCACATCCGGACATATTCCGGGTGTCCCGGGGGAAGAGGCCAACATCTGATTAGGGTCAAACCCATCATGCGACACATCAAAATACATGAGAATTCAATTTCTGGTTCAATGGAACTCAAATTTAGTTCCAATAACCACTTTGGCCACATCCGGACATATTCCGGGTGTCCCGGGGGAAGAGGCCAACATCTGATTAGGGTCAAACAAATCATGCGACACATCAAAATACATGAGAATTCAATTTCTGGTTCAATGGAACTCAAATCTAGTTCCTAGAACCACTTTGGCCACACCCGGACATATTCCAGGTGTCCCGCGGGAACTCGAATAAAAATTTACGTTTGCCTAACGTTTGATGTCTACATCAGCATCGAAATAAAATGTATTCCTGGCATCAAACATTAGAAAACATTGCGATTTAGATGTATTTATACTAGGTAACGAGAAATAAAATTTTGCTATTCAAATGTTCTGTCGTCGAGAATTTTAATCGAAATTTTTTTAGATGATTTTAGACGTACAAAACGTTAAAATTTAACGTTCCTCGGGTGTTTTCAAATGTAGATGCTTCCTGATGTTGTCAAATGTACAAGACATTAAAACAAAATGATTTTCGGGTGTTTTCAATTGTACTAAGAACTTATTGTTTTCGGATGTTTTCAAATGTGCAAAACATTAGAATCTAACTTTTTCAAATGCTTTCAACCATACAACACATTAGAATTAAAACATGATTTTGTAAACAGTACACACCATTGTTGTTAGATAACGTTATAGAAATGCATACATAATAGTCATTGCTATAGCTCCCGTTCCCCACCAGTCAGTTAACTGACCTTAGCTAACCTAATATCATTGTAGCAACTCTCTATGCGGCATTGGAACCATGCCATCAGCGCGCTAAGAGTTATTAGACTACTGACATAGGCGCCAATTCGTGGATGACGAGGCACTAGGTGACGTTACAGCGAGCTTGACGATTGTTGTATCATTTTTTAACGAACTACCAGACAATGATGCGTAGTGTTTACATGATCAAGTTTCCAACTCTACTGCAATCTACAATCTACAATCAACTGGAAATCGATATCCGACGCCATTTTTAAATCAAATATGGGATATATTGTCATATACCGTTGATACCGTTGATACCATTGACATCGATATGGGTATTTTTGGAATCGGGGTGACGTGTAGATATAGGAAATCGATATCCGACGCTACTTTGAAATCCAAGGTGGAGGATTCCTGTTGCAGAAATAGTGTCAAATATCCATAAATAGGGTATTTTTAGAATCGGGGTAATGACTAAAGGCCGCTAATCGATATCCGATAAGATTCTGAAATTAAAGATGGCGGCTTCTGGTTTAAGAAAACTTGGGAATACTGTCAATTATGTATAAAATGGGTATTTTTGGGATCGAGTGACGTCTAGAGATTGGAAATAGGTATCCGACGCCATTTTGAATTCCGAGATCCAAGAAGAGGTGCTTCAGGTTTCAGAAAAAGTGGGAATTACTGTCCAATATCAATCAATATGGGATTTTTTGGAAGGTTTTTGGAGGTTATCGTCTAGAGAAAATCGATATCCGATGCCATTTTGAAATCAAATGTGGCGGCTTCCAGTTCCACAAAAAGTTAAAAATAATTTCAAAAGTCCATAAATATGGGTATTTTTAGAATTTGGGTCACGAATAGAGGTCAAAAATCAATTTTAACATAACTTTAACCTAACATTTACTTCCCAACAAACAATTGCCTATTGAAGAAACGACTTCTTGACGATTTTATATCACTTCATGCTTAATAATACTTGTACTATTTTAAATATTAACTTCTGTTCAGGCTTTGTTCACACAAATCTGGAGAATTTATTCAACTACAACATCGAAGTATTTGGTGTTGAATAAGGTATGTCGAGAAGCTTTTCTTCGACTTACAAAAATTGTAACAGAGCTTATTCGATCAAATATTTGATTATTCAGCGTTCATTAGACATCATTACTTCCTTAAACAGCGATGATATAAAGGTGTATATAGACGCTTGATTATCATGTGAAATAATGTTTCATTAGACACTATTATACATTTATTAAACGATTGTTAAATTACGGGATAATTTAACTTAAATTTAACGTAAACTTAAACTTAAACTTAACTTAAACTTAACTTAAACTTAACTTAAACTTAACTTAAACTTAACTTAAACTTAACTTAAACTTAACTTAAACTTAACTTAAACTTAACTTAAACTTAACTTAAACTTAACTTAAACTTAACTTAACTTTAACTAAATTTTAACTTAACTTTAAATAAACTTTAACATAACCTTAACTTTACTTTGACTTAAATTTAACATAACTTAAATTTTAACATAACTTTAACCTAACATTAACTTAACTTTAACTTAACTTCAAATTTTAACCTATATTAAACATAACTTTTATATTAACAAAACTTTAACTTAAACCGAACATTAACTTAACATATCTTTAACTTAACTTTAACTTAAAGTAATTTTAACTTAAATTTAACATAACTTTATCCTAAAATTAACTGAACTTTACCTTAACTTAAGCATTCACTTTAACTTTAACATAACTTTAACTTTAACATAACGTTAACTTAACTTAACTTAACTTAAATTTAATTTAAACTTAACTTTAACTTTAACTTAACTTTAACTTAACTTTAGCTTAACTTTAACTTAACTTTAACTAAACTTTAACTTAACTTTAACTTATCTTTAACTTAACTTTAACTTTAACTTAACTTAACTTTAACTTAACTTTAAATTAACTTTAACATAACTATAACATAACTTTAACTTAACTTTAACTTAACTTTAACTTAACTTTAACTTGAACTTAACTTTAACTTGAACTTAACTTTAACTTAACTTTAACTTGAACTTAACTTTAACTTAACTTTAACTTAACTTTAACTTAACTTGAACTTAATTTTAACTTAACTTAAACTCAACTTTAACTTAACTTTAACTTGAACTTAACTTTAACTAGAACATAACTTTAACTTAACTTTAAATTAACTTTAACATAACTATAACATAACTTTAACTTAACTTTAACTTAACTTTAACTTAACTTTAACTTGAACTTAACTTTAACTTAACTTTAACTTGAACTTAACTTTAACTTAACTTTAACTTAACTTTAACTTAACTTTAACTTAACTTTAACTTAACTTTAACTTAACTTTAACATAACTTTAACTTAACTTGAACTTAACTTTAACTTGAACTTAACTTTAACTTAACTTTAACTGAACTTAACTTCAACTTAACTTTAACTTAACTTTAACTTAACTTTAACATAACTTTAACTCAACTTGAACTTAACTTTAACTTGAACTTTAACTTGAACTTAACTTTAACTTAACTTTAACTGAACTTAACTTTAACTTAACTTTAACTTAACTTGAACTTAACTTTAACTTGAACTTAACTTTAACTTAACTTTAACTGAACTTAACTTTAACTTAACTTTAACTTAACTTTAACTGAACTTTAACTTAACTTTAACTTAACTTTAACTTAACTTTAACTTAACTTTAACTTAACTTAACTTTAACTTAATTTTAATAACCTTAATTTAATTAATTAACATAACTTAAATTTTGACATAACTTTAACCTAACATTAACTTAACTTTAACTTAACTTTAAATTTTAACTTAAATTTAACATAACTTTAGCATTAACATAACTTTAACTTTAACCGAACATTAACTTAACATATCGTTAACTTAACGTAATTTTAACTTGATTTTAACATAACTTTATCCTAAAATTAACTGAACTTTAACTTAACTTAAGCATCAACTTTAAAATAACGTTAACTTAATTTAACTTAAATTTAACTTAAACTTAACTTAACTTTAACGTAACTTTAACTTAACTTTAACTTACCTATAGCATAACTTTAACTTAACTTTACTTGAACATAATTTTAGCAAAACTTCAACTTAAATTGAAACAAATTCACTATAAATTTAATTTATTTTTAGCATAGCTTTAACTTTAACATAACTTTGAATTTAAATTAATTATAACTTAACATAACCATAACTTTAACGTTACTTGAACTTTAACATAAATTTAATTTAAATTTAACTTTAACATAACTTATACATCAATTTGAATAAACTTCACCTTAACATAATTTTAACTTACCATTAACATAACCTTAACTTAACTTTAACTTAACGTTAACTTAACTTCAACATAACTTTATCTTAAACATAAATTAACTTAACTGTATCTTAACATGAACATAACTGTAACTTACCTTTAACTTAACTTAAACATAACCTTAACTTAACTCTAGCTTAATTTTATCGTAATATTAACTAAATTTTAACTTTTGTTTTAACAAATGTTTATCTTACCATTAACATAACTTTAACTTTAACATAACATGAACTTAACTTTAACTTTACTTTAACATAATAGTATTATAAAATTAACATAACTCTAACTTAATTAGCCGAACTTTAAATTAACTTCAACATAATTTTAACTTAAATTTAGTTGTTGCATACTTAATTTAACTAAACATTGAAATAACTTTAACTTTTACTTAATTTTAATAAAAATTTAACTTAACTTTACCTTAAACATAAACATCGGGATCCGGCATCGGCATGCGTTGCATCAGTTAGGATTCCTCCAGCGGATCAGTGGAAGCAGTCGGCTGAAAAAAAGTATTTTAAAAAATCATCAAAATTTTTCATCTGTCTGTTAGAATTTGTAATTACTTTCCAAAATTGATCCGCTGGAGGAATCCGGCTGAGTTATGCATCCTAACTGATGCAACGCATGAATAAGGCTGCTCAACTCAGCCGGATTCCTCCAGCGGATCAATTTTGGAAAACAATAAATTACATCAAAATTGATCCGCCGGAGGAATCCGGATGAATTAAACATCCTTATTGATGCGTTGCATCAGTAAGAATGTTTAACTCAGCCGGATTCCTCCAGCGAATCAATTTTTAATAATAATTACACTTCGATTCATTCCAATGTCGTAAATGCATTACCCTGATCATCCAAAGCCCACAGTTCGAACGTTTCCGGGGCCTCTTCCAAATACAACTCCCGAGTCGTTGTCAACACTCCCAACTGGTCAATCATATCCAAAATAACATCGCACCTAAGCACTTCCCCCGTCACCAAATCCTCCGCCAGCATAATCGCCGTATTCCTGCGCCTTTCCTTATTGATCACGGTGACCACCACCCGGTAGGAGCAGTCATCATTCGTTTCATCGTATGCGGGTTTAATCTGAATCAGATCCAACCGGGAAGAAGTCCATTTGAAGCAGCCTTTCTCCACCACTTCGAGGGTAAAGTTGACCGAAATGTGATCGAAGATTGGCAGCAGAACGCGTGGGTAATTCAGCTTCGTTGCCGTTCCCGTGGAAGCCAGCGCCAGTAGCGCTAGCAAGAGGGAGGAAAATCGCATTTTCCTCGTCGGTTACCGTCGATAGTGCTCACCGATTGCAGACAGGCAGCGTGATTGGCAGCACTTTATTTCGGAAAATAAAAATTCACGTACGGTCAAGAAGATAAAATTTGTTGAAATAATTACAACTGTTCAGTACTTACCATCAACTTTGCCATCGGAGGCCAATTTTGCGACGCGGATGATAAAAAAAAACGCGTCTATACACGCACGATATGAAAAAACGACTGACCACGTAATCAGTCGCCGCGAAAAAAATCACAAAAAAATTGCTAAGTTCCATCCGCCATTTGGTCGCCCGGCGGATGAAATTACTCTAGCGGGGCGAGTCGCCTTTCGTCCGGATCCCGGAGCGCCATTTGGTAGCCCGGCGGATGAAATTACTCTAGCGGGGCGAGTCGCCCTTCGTCCGCATCCCGGACAAAGGGCGAACGATCAGTCTTCAAGTCGCTCAATGTCAAATGACGTCACTTTTTCGCCGGCAATTCGTGTGGGATATATTAAAAACGATATATTTTTCAAAATTAAAGAACCCAATTATTTTAACGCTAAATTAGAGGTAAGAGATTTTTCGTTCGATCAATTGAACATCAATTGTCAGTGAGATTAGTGGTATTGTTATTATTTAATAGTTTTTTTAAGTTTCTTTAGAAAAATTGAATTTCTGCTAATTTTTTAAGCAATATAAATAAAAATGTTTATTGTGGTTCTACCATTACTCTCACGGAAAAAAAATGTTGCAATGATCGAAATCAAATTTTATCACGTTTAATTCGGCGTTAAAATAATTTATATTACTTCATTACAGCCGGAGGTATTTGTGGTTTTAGTAAACACGTTTTTTTAAGTGATATTTAATTTTTTAGCTATATCTCAAAAACTATCCTACTGAGATTTTTTGGACTACATTTTTAGATTCAGCGCACAATTTTACATGGGAAATGACCATCAGCGTACAACGTTCAAATATGCTGTTAACTAGTGTATTTAAACGAGTATATCTGTTTTGGACTCCTAGCCAAGCAACTTCTAAATAAATACTTTATTCAAGACAGCAACATGTTTTTTTTTCATTGATTTAGATCGATTTACATGCATGTACGGATTTTGATTCATGACTGTACGGATTTTGATTCATCCTCAACACAGTGTACGGATTCGATTCAAAATTGTACGGATTTTGATTCAATTGTAGAACGCTGTACGGATTTTGATTCAAGAGATGTGCAATTTAAATACTTTTTTCTTATAATTAAAGGTAATTTTAAGACCTGGTGTTTGCAAATAATGGTAAAATAAAGATAAATGTATGGGGAAAAGATGTGATACAGAGCATAATGTGATAGCATTATTTAGTATTGACCGTTAATGATTCTCTCGTGCTTAGGATTTCGGTTCCGCACGGTACGCCCTTCTGCTGCTTTGATTAGGAAAATCGGAAAAATCAGAAATTATTTAATAAGGAACTAATGTTTTTGTTGTGTTTGTTTTTGTGGATCTTTCTAAACGATATGTCATGTTATGGATAATTTAAGTTGTGAAGATTGTGTACACAATTTCCGCTGAGGATAACAAAAAGATTTAGCTGTTAGTGAAAAGTCTCGGCGTGAACACCATCAAGAACGGTCATTCACTTAAACAACCGGAAGACAGACTTTGCTAGCTACCGGTAAAATAGTTAATCGCTTCCAAGCTTAGACAGGAAGGAAAATAATCACCGAACCGAACGTCTAGCTTACACATGAAAATTTCTCGTTTTAGTTCAAAGACAGTGCTTCAACTACCGAGGATTGGATGTACCGTGAAAATCGTCCACGAAAACTTGGTAAGCAAGCAGAACCTGGATCATTTACTGGACTGGTAAAGAAAAAAAAGATACAAAATTTCGACGGGTTACTGAAAAGTTTGAAACTGCTGTTGAATTTCTCCAACCGTGGACGTGGTGCAATCCATCCCTTTCGGTGTCCGCCGCTGCTGGGGTGTGCAGCAAGAAAGTGAAACGTTATTACCATGGATCATGACTCATCATCATCATTGTCCCATATATGCAGCGGAACAGGTAAAGCGAGCCCACAACGACTTAATGTGCTAAAGAGGTTGGTCAGTGCAGCCGTAGTTTTGGATGACTATAATTTACCGGAGTTGATCGAAAACTTTGAGAATTGAAGGCAAATCAGTATTTGAAGGATGTATTCGTTTCAATCGGCTAACAGTTGTCATTCCATACCATTTTCCGTATGCCATCTAAGCCAACTGAAAAACTGGTACAAGTCTTCGCTTTTTTTCTAGTTTTCGATCGAACCGTATTTTCCATACAAAAAAATGTATATGAAAAATAAGGTTCGAACGAAAACGAGAATATGGGCGGTTATCTATAATTGTCGAATGGAAAATAACAGTAACAAATAATAACTACATCACTTGCAAATTTTTAATTTCAAATAATTTTTAATAAAGGAAGTTGAATAATGAAGTTTTGCACGGTTTTGCACCGCCCTTTTATGTGTCAATATTTAAGGAAACATCGAAATCTGCACCGAAATGGTCCCCTATATCAGTCTTAGCCTTACGGCCTCGCTTTTTTTGGTGCTAGTTGCTTCAATAAAGTGCCGTAATATGCTTTGTTGGTAACAAAATCCATCAAACTTTTTAAGTCCTCTATTTTATCGTTGGAAAGTGGAATTGGTTCGTTGGTGATAGGAGTTACGATAACATTTTTCGTGTCATGATTAGTCATATCGAATCTCTTATAGTACACAATTCCTGGCGCTGAAGTCCTATATTCGAAATGCGAACTGTTCTTGAATCGAACAGGTTCTCCATCTGTGTTCATCTTGGGTCGTTTGTAGTAATTTTCCAGCTGTTTGAATCCCAAAAATTCGTTTTGGTCAGCCCAAACCCTCGGCGTCTCTATATTAGCCTTCTCAATACAAGCATGGGCCGAGTCCACCTCCATATGACTATGTCCGGATGTCATAAATTTATGACAGATTGTCAGCTGTCGTTCTTTAGTGCTACATTTTTCGATAAAATGTGAAAACATCATGCACATCACTATGTTGTGATTCTGTCCTGTACAACGGTCGGAGTAGTAGCTAATTACCTTTACTCTTTGGTTTGTATTTGATAAATCCTTCAGGATACAAGATGCTATCTCTTGTGATCCCCTTCTCGCTTTCGATTCGTCCCACAAATAGCATTCAACTGAATTTTCACCATTCCAGGTAGTGTACACAGTCAGATTAAGGGTATACAACTGCCGTTTGTAAAATGCCGTGCCACACAGCAAATGTGGTGTTGGCAGGCATTTCTGAAGATCGAAGGAAACCGTCCTGACTTCAATACTGGTTTTTGCAACCAAAACATCGACCTTCTTACTCGTATAAGCTGTTTGAGCCACCGCGTGGTGGTCATCTCGTGTGCGTTGAATCGCTTCCTTCTCGGCGCATGTTTCTGCTTGCTTTAGTAGGACAGCTAGTTTGTCGCACAGGCAACAAGTATCTGCCTTCGATTTCCTGAACGCCAGCTTCATAGAGCGGAATAGTAATCGATAAGTGTTGAAGTGCACAAGATGCATGTTATCCTTAGCACATTTAGCTTTGTACAAATTGTACATCTTCATCACGTTCAAATCACTGCTTAAATATAAGCGTGAAGTTTTCTCTCGGCTATAGTGAGAGGTATAAGAAGGAAAGGATTTAATGTGGTCAATTATATGATTTCGTTGTTCATTAGAAATGCTTCTACGGCTGCCCGAATATCATCAGCTGAAATTCCGAGTCCTTTCAACTGTTTATTGGCCAACACTCGAAGTTTTTTGTCTGTAACATCGAATGTGGCCATAAACATTTCCTTACAAACGTGAACTCTACCGTTTACAGCCGGAAGATAATACGATCGCGTAAAAAGTCTTCTTGAATTCAGAACCTGGGACAAAGTTACAAAAAAAAAGATTTTTGGAAATTGGGATATAAACTAGTATTGCAGTAATACTTTACCGTTGGTCGAGCAGTGATTCTCAATGCCATATGGTTACTCAAGAACTGGTTTTGACCAGAAGCAGACAGTTGTAACATGTTCTTTAACAACTGACATCGCACATTGGTGGTATACTTTTCCTTGCATTTAAGTTTCGTACAACTGCATGCGGGCCTTACAGCTCTTGCAAGAACCACTGTACCATCAGTACGGACGTAGCTTTGTCCCTTTGTTTTTGCAATTTTATTAATCTGCCGACGGCTTGATCCTTTACATCGTGCTGCCTCGGGTTCGACAATTTCTTGAAAACCAAGATCTCCTGGTAACTTTTCAGATGATGAAGCTGCAATTAATAAGAAACGGGATATTTTTATTTCATATACCCTAGTTTCAATTTATTTTAAAACTTACCGTCATTTCTCTGGTTGTAATCATTTGCTCCGGGAACATACTCATCGTCTTCACTTAAAAGACCCTGATGCCTGAATTTTTCAAAATAATCCGTCATATCGAAATCATTCATTTCCGGGTTATCCCCGATAGACACTTCTCCACCATTTTCATCCAGATCTCCGAACTCTGATTCAGAACACTTTCCAACATCTGAACTGGGAGAGTTAGGTCGATTTTGGACATCGCCATGCGCACCAGCACGATGCATGATAGTCGCATGAGAATGTCCGCTTGAAGTGTACGGAGATGTTGCCAGGAGATTTGGAGAGTTACGGTGCCTAGGTCGATTTTGAACATCGCCATGCGCACCACTACGATGCATGGCAGCCACATGCGAATGTCCGCTTGAGTTAGATGGAGATGTATCAAGTATATTCGGAGAGTTACGGTGGCCAAGACTATTTTGAACATCGCCATGCGCACCACCACGGTGCATGGCAGCCGCATGCGAGTATCCGCTTGAGTTAGATAGAGATGTATCCAGGAGATTCGGAGAGTTACGGTGGACAGGATGATTTTGAACATCACCATGCGCACCACCACGGTGCATTCTAGCTGCAAGCGATCTTCTATTTGAGGAGGATAGGCGACTTGTTTCGTGTTTCCGTGAATAGTTGTGATCCGATTGAATTGATACGCAGCTAGGAGCACCATCATGGTGCATCGCGGCGCATGTGAACTTCGGCTTGAATGAGATAAATGCTTACGTCGATCATTCTTTCCGTACCGGTTCCGGGTGATGTTCTGGCTACGAAAATGCTTTGAAACGGGCAAGAATTCACGAGGATCATTATAAATGGAGCAGTTCCCTATGTCACTTAACACACTCCTATTGGGAACAGATGAAACACTGCAGCTCAAGCTCAAATAGTCAGATTTTCTATTCGTCCGAAGGTCCAGTGCACTCACACTCATGTCTGTTGAGAACTCAGTGGATTCGAGTGAGGTTTGCCGATCAAAAATATCTGAAAAGCCGTAGTGCATTTCCGTTCGTGTCTTTTTTTTTTGAGTGGAGCATCCCACACGAATTGCTGGCGAAAAAGTGACGTCATTTGACATTTGGCGACTTGAAGACTGATCGTTCGCCCTGCGTCCGGGATGCGAACGAAGGGCGACTCGCCCCGCTAGAGTAATTTCATTAGAATTTAGTTAATTACTGAAGGATATTTTATTTTCATGATCATAAATTCCATAGCCCACACCGACATTTGTTTTTGAGCCATCAGTAAAAATTTTAAAACATGAATTGTAATTATTGGGTGGAACTCAGAGATTCGGACAGGTTACAAGGTGGACAACACTCCGACGAAAACAAACACAAGGACGACCGGGGACTTTTCGGATTCCGCGTGTAACGATGGAACAACGAGCAAAAAACACTTTTCACGTCTTGTATTTGCGAGCTCAACTGGGGAATGACGATATAAACAAAGTTCATGGAATACAAAGGAATAATTTCTCTTCTCGCCTGTTCTCATCTTCGCCTCTCGCCGCATCACAGACTCGAGGCAAAGATATCGCACTATCCACACTCCTCCTCGATATCTTTAGCGGCTAAGAGGTTCGATTACGCCTAACATCTGTGAAAACTGCTTCTGCTTCTGACATCCTAATGGCTTGGTGAGAATGTCGGCGATCATGGATCCCGACGGGCAGTATTCAACGACTACAATACCCTTCTCTGTCAAGTCTTTAGCAAAATGTAAGCGCGTGTCAATATGCTTTGATCGCCTAGAAGAGCGATCGATTGCGACAAAGTCAATACAGCTGATATTATCGTCCAAGATAGTAGTCGGTCCTTCCTGCTTCTCTTCAAAGTCATCAAGTAGCTTCCGCAGCCACAGAACCTCTTTACAAGCCTCGGATAAGGCAATGTACTCGGCCTCCATAGTCGATAGAGACACACAAGTCTGCTTGCGGCTAACCCACCCAATTGTAGCTTGCCCAAGTTGGAATAAGAATTCGGTATTGGACTTTCGATCATCCGTATCGCCACTCCAATCGGCGTCGCTGTAGCCGACTAGTTTGAGTGGTTCACCTCTGCTGCTGGTCAGGCTGAGTGTGTACTCACGAGTGGTAACTAGAAACCTGACCACCCAGTCTGCTTCCGTTGGGGCGCACACTCTTCGGCTAAGAATAGCAACACTGGCTGAAACGTCCGGTCTAGTGTTGACAGCTACGTAAAGCAACGCACCGATTAGGCACTGATATTGTTTGTTATCAGGCATCACCTTACTGCCCTCTCTGCTCTGGTAGTAGCCTGTATCCAGCAGAATTTTTGATCCCTTAGCGCGGTCGAGGTTCAATCTTCATAATATAGCCTTGCTGGTCAATCGAATAGTAGTCATTCACGTCCTTTCTGATCCGGATCCCTAGAAAACAGCTAACGTCACCTAGTGAAGACAGTGTCAACTCCTTCTTCAGTGCATACTCCACTTTCGTTATCTCTTCCACAAATCGTTTCGTTCCACATGCGCGCTCCTTGTTTCAGCCCGTAAAGGCTGCGCTGTAGTCTGCAAACCAACTTTTCTTGACCACGCTGCTTAAACCCTTTAGGCTGCTGCATGTTTAACTCCTCCTTCAATCGACCATGCAGATAAGCGCTTTTCACGTCCAGGTGACGTACCTTCATCTGTTTATGGCCAGCGACTGTCAACAAAATCTTCAATGTAGTCTGAGCAGCAACTGGTTCGAATACGGAGTCGTAGTGTATACCAAACTGTTGCGAGAATCCCTGCGCAACTAAGCGGGCCTGGTACCTTGTGACATTTCCAGCACTGTCCTCCTTCTTTTTGAAGACCCACTTGCTCCCTATCGGTTTTCTACCAGCAGGCAACTCGACCAATGTCCAGGTCTCATTCTGCATCAAGGTATCATACTCCTCCTTCATCGCTGCTTGCCATAAATCCTGCTCCGGCGCTTGAAGAGCTTCATCGTAGGAACCTGGATCACCTCCAACCACTTGCGTCACGTCAACTTCGTAGTCCTGTAGCCTTCGTGGAAGAACCCCTCTGGTCGACCGTTTTTCACTATGCAGCTGCTCACCAGAAGTTGAACCTTCCGCCTGGTCCGTACTCTGATTACCAACCATGTCTTCCTCCTCGCAGTCGTTGAACTCTTCATCCGAATCGTGATCGGACTCTTCCGGATCCTGTTGCTCCTCCTGGGACGCTACAGCTTCGGGCCATTAGAGATCAGTCTGGACTTCTTCCAACCCTTGCACATCTGACTTCACCATATGGGGGTTGCTCTGCTGTTCAATAAAGCGCGCGTCACGACTGATAGTGATACCACAGACAAACAGACATAACATATTGAATATTTCTCACTGTAAAACATCGTCGCTAAAACATTACCGCCATCTGTTGAGTACACTGTGGTGGGCACTACACTGAACAGATGGCGGTAGTGTGTATACGTCAAACGCAAAGGAATTGACTATGCGCACCACAGGTGGTGGTACTACCAACTACGATACTTTTAAATTGTCCGTTAAATGCTTGTTCGATGAACAACTTTCGAGTGTTATGTCTGTTTGTCTGTGGTGATACCATTGGTTTCAGTATCTAAGAATCTGAACGCCTTGCGATCCACGCAATATCCCATGAAAGTTAATTTTCACGCTTCACAATCAAATTTCTTTTGCTTAACGTCGGGGATATGTACGTAAGCTGGACAGCCGAATACTCGAAAGTGGCCTACCTTCGGCACCTTGCCGAACCATTTTTCAAAAGGTGTCCTTTCAATTACACGCGAAGGAAGACGATTCTGAATATAAGCGGCAGTCATAACGGCTTCGCCCCAGTACTGCTTTCGAAGTCCCGCGTCAAGCAGCATACACGTTGCCATCTCTTACAACGTACGGTTCTTCCGCTCAGCTACACCGTTCTGCTGAGGACTATATGCAGCGGTGTGCTGAGCTTGGATTTCCTCCTTCTCGTAGAATGCCTTCAACACGCCGTTGGCGTACTCTCCACCACCATCGGACCTAATCACACATGGTGCTCTTCCAAAGCGCGTCTTAACGTGAGCCACGTATCGTTTAATACAGTCAGCTACATCGGATGATTTTTGTCGCAGCAAACATACAACGGTGACTAAAATCGTCGATGAGCGTCATCAAATATCTGCAGCCGCTGGAGGTCACGTTATCTATAGGACCGCATACGTCACTATACACGAGGTCGAGTACTCTGCTAGCTCTGTTATCGGAAGTTTTAGGAAAAGAAGTGCGTGGGAGCTTACCTTTCAGGCAGTCTTCGCATACCTGCCGCAAACCACAATCCTCCATCTTGAACCCGACGCTGAGGTTACCTGCTTCTCCAGCACGGCCGGGTCACGGTGCCCGAATCGCCGGTGCCACATATGTTGGCAATTTGACAGATGCTGCGACTCCTTACTCAGTTTAGCATATTCAACTGTTTTCAACACAAACAAGTTACCGTTCAGTTCTCCCAACGCAACAGTTTTACCGGCGGCACTCTTGATCGAACATGCTGACCCAACAAAGTTCACTTGAAAACCTTTCTTCGTCAGCTTCCGTACCGAAATCAATCCACTGTCTAGCGCCGGTATAAAAAGTGCATCCGTTAACTTCACTTCTAGCACATCACCATCTTCGTCGACACACTTCACGAAACCTTCTATAGTTCCATGAGACTTCGACACTGAGCCATCAGCAAGCACAACCTGCACTTGCTTGCTTTCGTCCAAATCGGTGAAAAAAGCCCGATCGCTGGTCATGTGGCTTGAACAGTAATATGCGCAATATCATTGCAATCTGCAACGACTCTTCGAGCGCTTGGCTCGCACACGCCAGACGAATGAACAGTTCTTCCAAATCAAACAGGTGTTTCTCCAAATCTTCACCATCGGCCAAATTCAAACTACAGATCTTCTTGAGTAAGGACACACGCGACGTCATTGTCGTTTTCTCGTGGTATGGGATTGCCCATACTTCTTTTGCGAATTTGGCATCTTTCACCAAATTGAGTTGGCTGTCCTCCACATATAGCACTATTATCGCGTGACACTTCGAATCGTCTTTCTTCCACCCTTCCGTAACCGGTTCGGGTTTGTTATTGGCAACAACGTACCACCGCTTTTCTCGCTTCAAAAGCATTTCCCTTCCATATTGAATAATTATTATTATTCAAACGGGCAAACAAGTATTTCTCAGTCATCGTTCCCTATTCACCGAAACGCGCTGTGAGAAAACTTTCACTGCTGATCGACAGCTCTCGCCTAACAACACAATCACCGAATGGATACGCACAAATACACGCGTCGATGCAGACCGGTACGACGCTCGAGAAGAAACCGTTATTCAAGCAACCGCTCACACGCCGGGTGAACAATGCCACTGCCGCACTAATACCAAGACAGCCACCCGAGCTCCGCTGCTCCTCCGCAGCGATCAGACCGCCAAACCGAAACACTCAGCGATCCGGACAGGTTACAAGGTGGACAACACTCCGACGAAAACAAACACAAGGACGACCGGGGACTTTTCGGATTCCGCGTGTAACGATGGAACAACGAGCAAAAAACACTTTTCACGTCTTGTATTTGCGAGCTCAACTGGGGAATGATGATATAAACAAAGTTCATGGAATACAAAGGAATAATTTCTCTTCTCGCCTGTTCTCATCTTCGCCTCTCGCCGCATCACAGACTCGAGGCAAAGATATCGCACTCTCCACAGTAATCTTCTTGGATTAATTTTTGAATGGTTAACTTCTGTAACGCTAATGGTGTATTTTTCTTATGTAAAGATGCTATTATAGGTACTATTTCAATAACATTAGTATTAATTGATTGATGCATTTGTATCTGTTGGGTTTTACATTGTAGTATATGGAAGTTGTTAACTGATGCAATCTTTTTTAGAAAGCTATGGTGTTTAGGTAGTTCATCTGAATCAATTAAATCTTTTGAGTGATAATTTATTGGACTTGTCTCATAGTAAAGTGTTTTTAGCAATTCTTTATAAGTAAGATATTGAGATCTGTATTTTAATGGAAGTTCTCCCAACTCTGCATAAAGTATGTGATTTGGTGTAGATTGTAAATAAAGACAAGAAGTTCGAATTGAAGCATTTTGCACTCTTACGATCTAAGATAAATATGTCTTACTTGCTTTTAAATATACCGATAATCCATAATCTAATCGAGATCTAACTATGGAATTATTAACTTTTTGAAGGACTTTCGGGTGACACCCACCTTTTTCCTGCTTAACATTTTTTAAATATTAATTTTTGTCTTAGCTTTATTAACCGCTTCTGTAATGTGTACCTTAAAGTTTAATTTGTAATCAATCCAAATTCCTAAATATTTATGTGCATGTTTTATTTCTACTGTTTTGTTGTTGGTTTTGATAACTATATCATCTGGAATATTGTTGTTCATGAAAACTAATGTTGTCGACTTATCTGGGTTGATTTGCATTCCTAAATTCTCTAAATTTGAACAAATTGTGTTGAGCGTTCTGTTCATTTTGTTATTAGTATCTACTGCATCTATACCTTCAATGACAACAGCAAAATCATCTGCGAATTGAATGAGTGTTGCTTCTTCTATTGTTTCATGTAATTTAGTTGTGTGGATATTAAATAAAATAGGTGATATCAAGCAGCCCTGAGGTAGTCCCTTATTTGTAATCCTTTCTATTGTAGTGCCATTATTTAATATTCTTTTTTTTTTAAATAGAAATATATCCAATCTATTAAATGTTCCGGAAATTTATTTTCTTTTTAAATTCCCAGTAATATAGAAATATCGACGTTATCAAACGCCTTCGAAAGGTCCAAAAAAGTGACAATGATACATTGTTTCCTGTTTTTAGCGCCCTCTATTTTAGAAACTAAGTAATTAACACAATTAATTGAGGATGTTTTGCTTTTAAAACCAAAGGAGTATTTCGGTATAGTATTATTGGTTTATATGAAATGGACTATTTCTGATTTAATTTTAATATTGATTATTTTTAAGAATGTAGGTATTAAGCAAATAGGTCTATATGATGAGTGGCAAATTTCATTTTTCCCTGGTTTAAGAATTGCAACTACTTTTACTGTTAGCCAGCTGACTGGGATGTAACTTCATTACACATGTTGACTATTACATTCAGAAGATGAATGTTTGTATTTTTAAAAATAAGATATGAAATGTTATCAGGACCTGGAACAGAACTGCCTTTTTTAGTGTTTAGAGTGCTGATAATGTCATTTACAGATAGTTTAAGTTGATTTGAATCATTATTTACATTGTATTCTATATCATTAGTTATTGTGGGAAAGTTTAGATTCATGAATTTGTTGGCTAGTTCTCTGTTATTCAATAGTTGTAGATTATTTTTTTGAGGAAACCCTCCACTTATTACTTTTGCTGTTTGCCATAATTGTTTTAAGTTTAAATCCGGTGTGAGAGTATCTGTGAGATCTTGAAAGTTTTTTCTCTTAGATTTTTTAATTTCAGTTTTTAATTTAGCTCTTGCTTTTTTTTTAATATATCAAGTTTTCCATAGTTAAGCTATTTAAGTAATTTTTAAAAGCTTTATTTTTTTCAACAAAAAGTTCTTGAATTAATGAATTCCACCATTTTTTTGGGCAAAATTTTTTATTCGGTTTGTATTTTGTTTCATCAATTTTAGAAATAAATAAGTTGCTTAGTAGTTCTGGTGATGTTATTGTGTTTGGATCTATTTCATTAATGTTTTTAATTGCTTTTTTCTCTTATTTATAAGAGTACAATTATAGAAAAAATGTTGAGCTTGATTAATCATTTTAAAAATTATTATTTTATGATCTCCGCAGATTTCTTCATTTAGTACGGACCATTCAATTGTTGGCACTAAACATGACGAAACTATAATTAAATCTATTGCAGAAGAAGTAATGTTTGGATGTTCCAACATAGTTGGTGACCCATCGTTCATGATAATTAAGTTCCTGTTTTCAATTAGTTCCAAAATTAGTTCGTCTCTTGTACACGTTTTGTTGTCTTCATTCCATACAGAATGATGAGCGTTAAAATCCCCAGCAATTATTGTTTTGTATTTGTTAAGATCAATAAAATTAAATAAGTCAGTCAAAGGTTTTTTTTAATTTGGGTTTTATTAATAGGACTTGGAGGTATATAAATGGAAATGAATAAAAATGGAAATACTGTGTTAGTTTTTTTTATTGCTATTGTTTCTATAGGTTTTACATCTGGAAGTTTTATTTCTTGGACATTTATTTCATTTTTTATTAAGAAGGCTACTCCACCATAGCCTTTGTCTCTTGTTTTTTTATGGAATTTGTATCCCGGAAATTTAAAATCTTCATTTGGTTTTAGCCAAATTTCAGATAAGATAGCAATGTCTATTTTATGTGATTGTAATAAATGAGTAAGAAGTGAACGGTTAGCTACCGGTCTTATACTATTGATATTATTTTGAAGTATATTTAAATTGCGAACTGGATCCATTTTTATTTATTATATGGAGGTTTAGGTAATTGTAGAATTTTGGGGTTAATAAGATCATTTAACTGTTCACTGATGTTAATAAGAAACAGATTTTGATCCTTTGAATTGGTTTGGTCTTCGTTTGAAACGTTTTCGTTAATCTTTTCTTGTTGTTTGTTGTTAATGTCGTTGCCTGTTGTTATCGGAGGAAAATCAGTAAGTCTTTGAGCTGTCTGTGATGGACGAGGGTTAAGTTTTTCAGCTTCAGCGAATGAGAGCTTGTTATATGGATTTTCGAATATTATCTTGCCGAGATCTTTCTTTACAGTTTGCGTCAAATGCTTTATGTGGTTCTTTGCAGTGGAAACATGAAACATTCAATGATTTACAGTCCTTTCCTTCATGATCATTTTGTGAGCAATTATAACACCTGACCTGTTGTGATTTACATGCGTTTTGTTTATGTCCGTAGCGTAAACATTTCCAGCAAAATTTGAGTGGAAACAAATAAACCTCTACCTTTGACATTACACCATATATTTTGATTTCTTGTGGGAGTTTCTCACCTTCTGCGTATATTTTAATGGAGCATGTGGGAATTAGTTGTTTGTTTACCATTTTATGAATTCTTTCAAATTTTCTTATTTTAATTCTCTTGCTTTCAATATTGTCTTGTAATTCCTCGTCTGTTTTTGTGGGAGGTATATTTCTGACACATCTATGGTTTCTTGGAACATTTTTGGGACATAGAGCATGTACTTGTATGTTTCTGTCAGTATTTTTGAGTTAATCAAGTTTTCTGCGTGTCTTGGGTTATTGAATGTGATTTTGTATCGGAATTTTTCTGCTGGTTTGAGTTCATTGAAATTTGTGATTTTGATGTTATGCAACAATTTGGCTATTTCCATGATGTGCAATTTTTGTTTTTCGTCAGTCGGTTCCATGAAAAAAGCCTTGTGAACCTTATTTTGAATCCAGCCATCTTTAGTTTTATTTCTCTCAGCGTATTTGTCTGTCTTCTTGTCGTTCGTGTTCCTTTGTTCCTTTTTCATTTTCTTGTTTCCAGTTCTGTTATCTTCGTCTGATGATTCTTTTTTCCGGCGGATACTCAATGATGCGTCACTCGCAGATTCATATCCTGTACCAGAGCCATAAGTTCCATCTTCATCTTCGTCCATGCTTTCTCTGCAACCAGTCTTTTACAAGACCTCGTGGAGAAAAAAAAATCGAATTTACCTTACAGGCTAAGGTATAATGTAGTAAAAATCCAATGGAGTTTAAATAACAATAATTTGCACAAATTTCATAATGGTACAATAAAAATTTGCCCGAAAATAAATTTTAGAAGAAAAACAAAATGGCCGATATAAAAAGTTTCTCCTAAAAACAACGCGTTCCGCGCACTGATACACCTGGCTGTACTTTCTAACTTCCCTGCACAAGGCTTCAAGAGAGAATGGTGGAGCACTTTGTTTTGATTTTTTTTACGAATGACTGCTGTCAAAAATTGCTACATAGTATTTTCAAGCGTAAAATATTTTCAGCAAAAAACTGTCGGTCATTGACAGCTCAACATCGTTTACTTTAGAGTCGGTGTATAATGAGTCACGCCAAGAGTGAAGCCAAGTCTACCTATTGAACTGTCAAACCGGCTACCTATCGTGCAAAGTAATCGTGCAAACATTACGATGCTATGAGAGGTCCACGAAAGGTATTGCAATAAAATATAAAATATAATCGAAGAAATGATCATAAACACACAGTGATCATTAAATTGTCATGGGATACGTTTGGTAGCGATCATTAATGAAATTTCTACTATTTTTTGTTGAGATGATTGGACAAAATCACTGATATAATGATTTACAACAGCCGCTATTTTTTTGCTCGCTGGAAGTCATTTGAAGTTGATGTAGCAGTCCTCTGTTGCCAAGTGAAAATAAATGGAATCTTTCGAAAACCGCGATGCGAGTTCAACTGTTTTTCTCTTGGCGTGACTCATTATACACCGACTCTAGTTTACTTGTAAGCAAATGTTAACCCGATGTGTTCACCACTAATCATTTTGATCTATAGTCTTTCATTATACAAAAGAAGTGCAGATAACAACGAAGACGACATAATGACGTGCTGTTTGACAACAGGCTCTCCCTTTTCATATTTCTTTAGAGAAAAAGAGATAACAGGCGGTACCCCAGTTGGATGAACTACTTTAAGTTAGTACATATGAGTAGATAGTGTTGCCGTGAGGTACACGGATAGAAATCTCCTTATTGGCAAATCAAAGTTGGTACTTGTGGAGAATAGAAGAACTATGAAAGTGATGATGGTTTCAAAATTTTACACGGTGAGGTATACGAGTTCAATTTTAAAATGCTAATAATTTGCAAATGGAGCATTTTATTTAAATCTGGTTGATGCTACGTTAGTAGAAAACTTAAGGACTACACAATAGATATACAATATAGAAAAAATAATTTATTTTCAGATTTTTAGGTGTATACATAGATTTCAGCATTTCTACCACTGTAGCAGTAACCAGATTTAAATAAAATGCTCCATTTACAAAATAAAAGCATTTTAAGATTGCACTCGTATACCTCTCCGTGAAAAATTTTGAAACCATCATCACTTTCATAGTTCGTCTATTATCCACGAGTGCCAACTTTGATTTGCCAATACCTTTTGGCAAATTTCTATTGCTGATTATTCATAAAATGTATAAGTCAACTAATAAGCAGACGCCTTGTAAAAAGTTAATGAAGCTCATGTGCCAAATGAAATGTATAAGCGGTCACACATACCTTTTATGCATTCTTATAGGACCTATGTGGTTTGTCTTATGGAATGTATAAGTGTTGCTAGCACGCTCTCACATATCGCACCAATCCAACCGGACGTGAAAAGCTCTACACGGTAACCAGCGTAAACACATTAATGTGTAAAATTTCACACATTTCGTGAAAAAAAGGGGCCTACTCATAAAATGTGTAAACTGAGTTGTGTGTGTGTAAACTGAGTGTTTTTCAAGAACGGTTTTTACAGCAAAATGTGTAAAAAGTAATCATTTCTAGAACTTAAATATAATGGGTGAGCATGGTTTTTTATTAACTTCGGAATATTCTTATTTGTGTCAATGGTAAAATATAGATTGCTCGAATATTGTATATATTTTAATAGAAAAAGAAATGACATCAACATAAATAAGTAGCGGCACCGGAGATGTAGTGGTAAGCGTGATTTCCTCTCAATGTCAGTCGACGCTGCCGGGATGTTCTGAGGCATAACATCTCTGATCGCACCGAGGATCACGCCTTCCTTCGGGGAAGTGAAGCCATTGGTCTCCGGTTCATAAGTTGATGGGTCGATAGGTAGGGTACAGGTATGGGAGCTTCCACCCTGGCGTCGGTAGCATTGGTACTCAGCACGGAAAACAAATCAAGGGAAGAAAAACAAAAATCAGTATATGAAGTATATAAACTAAACTAAAACTAAAAGCTATGAAAAAAGCATAAATCACCTACCCTCTAGCATGTCCATCGTTGCGCACTGTCCAGTTTGGACCGTAGTTCCGCCATTTTCCTCGAGATTTTCCTGCTGTTCTTCACTGAAAATTTAGCAAAGTTTGAAGTTTTTTTTACCGATTAATGAGTATAAAATACACATTTTTTGACTGGTACTACATTGTATGTGTATTTTTTTACACATTTTAGGATCTCCAAATTGACCACTTTGTCAAGCAGTTTTGGCGTGACTTTCTACCAGCAATTCCACAAAACTGGACCAACTTATTTCTATTTTTTATGAAACGCACAAATGATGACTACTTTTCTCGGGGTTCTAGAAGAAAAATATCTCAAAATCTCTCGACTGGTAGTAAACGTCATTTCAACTGCTGCAATTAACACATTTTTTGACAGCTGCATATATATATGTGTATTTTTTTACTCATTTATGTGTTTACGCTGGTTACCGTGTATGTCGTAGGTACACAGAAAAAATTTTGTTGAATATTACATCCAAACTGCTGAAACCACACTCCTAGCTACGATTACCTAAAATTATCGGTAAAAAAATCGTTACTTTTTACTATAAATAGGCTATTTTTTACTATAAATTAGGTAATTTTTAACGTTAATTATTGGTAATCCATGATTACCGATAATTTAGGTATGTGCACTTTCTTCGATTATCGGTAATTTTTATCGATTTCTAGGTATTCTTTATCGATTTTAAGGTACGTGCATCTTAGCGTGCTGGTCAATCCAACGGTTATGTAAAATAACGTTGTACGACCCTAATAAAAAATAACCATAAACGAACGATAACCCAAATCATTGAACTATTCCACAAATGGTTTGGATGATACCCAGAACACGTCGTTAAGCAAATTAACCATACAATTTTTTTTAGGGGATGTACAACGATTTTGCGAACAAAATTACATCCATTGATGTAATATTGTATCTGCTTTTTGCTAGTACCTACATCATTATTTCATACATCAACTTGAATTACATTGATCGATATTACATTTTTATTGCTGTGTACGTTTATCCAGATTTGGGTAAAAATGCTTGTTTACCTATTTTTGGGTAGTTTTGAAGTAGCGTGATCTTTTAAATTTGGGTAGTTTTGAAAAATCGAATAATCGATCCTCCTGGTCATTTCAATTAAAGATCGCCCAGTACGATTACAGTTCTCGTTGGTGTTTCTCTCCCTTCGGACGCCTTTCCACGAAAATCAATTTGATGGCTTCGTAATCAAGGTAAATAAAGATCTAATTAATTATAATGAAAATCTACTTAAAATGTTTTATGCTTTAAACCGACCTACTGTATCATAAAATTTGATGATATCTTCAAAAATAGGCGACAACATAACCTTGTTGCTTTTGTGTATATAGCTATCGCCAAGAAAAAAAAAGATGCCATCACCACCACGACGAAAAGGACACAGAGAAAAACGCCGTGAACAAAATAGACCAATTGGCAGGTATGTACACGGTAAACGAAAAACACTCAATGTTGACTATAAAGTACACGCTGTTTCTAAACATCTAAAATTTGAGTACACTCAGAAATAATATTTCAAGAATGAATGCTGTTTTACAGCAAATTGTAAACAAACTCGGCGCTGTACCATACAAAAATTCAACATGGCTGAATCATAAATTTGACACAGTGCACCTAAAAAAACACCAAAACTTATTCATTGCAATCGGAGCCCGATAGACGCTCAACAAGTACATATTTTGCCCAAAGATTATGCTAGTTGATGATGTTGTCTCTTATATTTATTTTTAGTGTGAAATAAAATCCCAAGTCCAAAGACCAAACCATATATAATCAACGGTTATACCAAAGTGACTATTGACGAGTGCACGGATGAATTTGAGTTCACTCACTCGACATATGTTCATTTTTAGTAAACAGGGCCCCGCTGTTGTGTCACTTTTTGTCGAGTGAGTGAACTCAAATCCATCCGTGCACTCGTCAATATATATCAAGAGCAAATTTGCATTACGTCGAGCTATCAGTGTCAATCGATTCTCCTGCTATTACACTATATACTGTCCGAATATAGGATCAAATCCCATTTTTAAATTTATTTGCCAGCCAAATTGCTTTTTGACGTAATCACCTTCCGATCAAAATAGTTTTCAATGTTACTTAAGTCACCCAATTTCTATGGAGATGCCGTTTGACTTAAGTAACAGCGCTGAGAAACCCGTGAAAAGTGTACTTTCGTCGTTTCGCTTTCTCATTATTAAAGTGAATAAATCGAACTGTTTGTTGCTAAGATGATTTCGGTGCTCCTAAAATGATGAATGGGCTGCACGTAAGGAGACGTATTTGATAATTCTCCCGAATATCCTGGTAAATACACTTTGACTTAAGGAACAATAGGGGCCACCAAACGACGTATAATAACTTTTGACTCAAAAACCAGTATTTTTTAGCATGAAAGCTAGCGATTTGCATTTGTATGATTAAAACCCTGCTAAATATGTTAAACATTGCTATCACTATGAGATGATATGTGTTTACTTTGAAATAGGAATAACTTTTCGGTCATCAAAACTAAACTTTATTTTTCTCGGATTGGTGCGAATGTTACTTACGACATAATGAAAATTTGCTCTTGATATATAGTCACTTTGGTATAACCGTTGATTATAGGGTAGGAACTACTTCGGCCTGATCGCCCATTTTGGGCCTATCGAGCAGAAAACTTCAAATAAATCCATGATATCAGAGTTAACAAGTCAATTATGCGTTTGGTACGATACTTTAGTTAATAAGCTACGGAACGAAGTCAATGAGAACGCGTGATATGAAGGTTTGCACCCATTATTCCCAAAAATAAAAGAAGCGCTCCGACTGAATCAATTTTTATCTTCATCCGATAGGCCAAAGTGAATTCATTGACGTTTCAATGCGTTGGGCCGAGTTTAGAATCCGTAGGCCGGGTTTGGCGTCAAGAAACAGTGTTAATGGCTTGTAATTAACTGTACTTGTAATTAATGGATCTGGTTGGAAAAATAGTTTGATGTGCTTGTGTGATCTATTATCTTTACTAAAATTAATTTTGAGACACCACTATAATACGAAATGCATGTTGCGCATATGGCATAGAATAAACAACTGTTGAAAATATACATTGATGGTGAATCCATTATAGCAACTTTGTGGATTATTGCGCAACACCGGAAATTGATCACTGAACTGAGACGAGAAAAAAATTCACGCTTATGGATACCAACTACTGAAACATTGACGCACATTAATAATTCTCGATTACTTTTTCCAAGAGATGTATCAGCTTTGTAAACAATGCATTTGATCGTCGGTTTGGCGTAACTGGTAGCTCGCTCACGTATACTAACACTACCATCAGATAGGGGAAATTTTCTCCTGCATGATAGTGGTGTTAGTATGCGTGGATGAGCTACCAGTTACACCAAACCGACGATCAAATGCATTGTTTACAAAAGCTGATACGTCTCTTCGAAAAAGTAATCGATAATTGTACGTTGTACACGATCACGTTGGCACGGCAGCACACCTTGTACGATGATGTCACATATACAACTTTACCTGGGTAATGCAGCTGATTGAGCTGACGTATACATGGTGGAAAGGGGCGGATAATCGTGTAGTAAGCAGATAGTCAAAAGCAGATGATAGCATCAAAAACATGGCCGCCAGCCAGGCCCCTGGTTCGCTGGCAGCTCATAATAAGTAAACAATCTCAAAATTCAGCACAGCATTTAAAAATTGTGACATGTCAAAAATTTATATAATGTTTTCCATTTTGTGAAACAGTTCATTTCAATGTAAAGGATGTTTTTATCGGTATATATAAAGTGAAATTTAAAAAAATCATCAACCTATATCTCCGAAACTAAAGGTTATGGAAGTTTTATGTCTTCTGCAATTTCCTTCATTTTAATAGATAAAAAACTTTGTTGAAAACACCATTCGTCTAGGATGCTTTATTCAAAAGTTAGATTCGCGCGCCATCTCTACGACCAAGTTGCGAACTAATTAATTTATTCAAAAGAAGCGCTTAACTAATACAAACAACTTTACCGAAGACAGTATTCTGATTGGATGCTTTGTTCGAAAGTTATTAATTTTTTCCGAGAAAATCACTGATCTGCCCCAGTGTGCGTCGGGGTTAACCTTGTGGAGATTGGCATACCCCTGGTTGCCACTGACATTCAGAGAGAGAGAGACGACTTCCGGAGGGAGAGGCAGAAAAAGTGAATCGCGATCGTATCACGACGCGAAGAATTGAAGCGGAAATAAATACAAGTTAAATCGTTGATTTTGCGTTCGTTTATTCGGTCTTCCATATCCGTCCGTGTCTGTACACCACATTGGTGACCCCGAGTGAAAAAATCGCGTAAAAAACGGTCGATTATACCGTGTTTCGTACGTACGAAATTTTGGCGAAAATATCCTCGCCATCTTGTTTTTCTAATTCGAACCGAACCGGGAAAATGGCGACTGGACAGCAAGAGGAAAATCCGGCGGCTACAGTCTCCGTAGCTATCAAGCTGCCTGAGTTTTGGAAGAGCGATCCGGCTATGTGGTTCGCTCAAGCCGAAGCCCAGTTCATCCTGGCAGGAGTGACGCGTGATGCAACCAAATTTTACCACATAATCGCCAAAGTGGACCAGAGCGTGTTGTGCCACATCTCGGATTTGGTTGCAAATCCACCAGAAAACGACAAGTACCTGTCAATCAAGACCAGACTGCTAAGCCGCTTCGAAATGTCAGCGCAAGCAAAAATGGAGAAATTCTTAACTCCTGCGATTTAGGCGACATGAAGCCGACGCACCTACTGGCCCGGATGCAGGATCTGGCGGCTGGGCTTAATGTTGATGATACATTCATGAAAATGTTGTTTTTGCAGCGGCTTCCTGCAAATGTCAAAACGGTGTTGATGATCCACGACGGCACACTGACCAAATTGGCTGAAATGGCAGATCAAATGGTGAAGTCTTCTTACACGCACCCGTCTGTAACAGCAACTACTTCGCAACCAGCATTCCCTACCCAGGAGGATCTCGGCCAGGGGTTGAAACTGTTGACGTTTTTTACGACACTCGCTTCGTTGTCATGCGCGACAGTTTGTTTTTATCCGTACTTTCATGCTCTACCGTCGTCTCTCTCACACAACACAACCGGTAGAATAACATTCGAGCAAAAAGAAAATTTTCAAATAACTATCATATTACATGAGTGATTTCGTTCAAATTCATCAGTTTGGTGTAAATTAAACCATTTCTGAACAGAAATGTTATTCCTAGGACATCATTGCTTGCTATTTTCAGAATTCACACAAGCACAACATCAGCAGCTCTTATTATGAGAAAAACTAAAAAACATACATTCGTGATGGTCTTTGGCGCCAGTGTCGTACGACAGAGCCTGTCAAATGACATTTGAGTTTGGTTCTGTACTATGATAGCTTGTTTTGCAAGTGTCGGAGGCAAAGGCAGTCGATTATCACAGAAAATGTGTCGACTACCGTGACCGCTTACAAGACTGATCTCGGCGAACAAATCGCCTATCTCACGGCGGGAATCCGGAAGCTCAAGGGAATCAGCAGAGGCAAGAACGTGAGAAGTCGATTGTCGTCCCGCGTACGACAGAGTGCTAATGAGCCAATTTGCTGGTACCACAAAAAGTACGGTGTAAACGCTCACCAGTGCCGCGAGCCGTGTGTCTTCAAAAAATTCGCCAAAAAACTAGACAGCAGCCCATCTTTCACGGCGGGGGTGGGTATGAACAAGGAAAGCCGCCGCTTATCCATTTTTGACAGAACCAACAACATTCGCTTCTTAATCGATACTGGATCGGATGTTTCTATCCTACCAGCTACCAGAAGAGACAAAACCAAGCCACCGATTCCGTTCCTGTTGCATGCAGCAAATAGCTCGAACATCAAAACATACTACACACGTTTCCTGTACGTGGATCTCGGACTCCGCAGGACGTTAGTACATACAGCTATTATCGGAGCAGACTTCCTGTCTTATTTCGGATTGATGGTGGATCTCAGACACCGTAGTATCATCGATGGGACAACAAAACTCAAGTCCACAGGTGGGATGGTAAATTCGCTTCTTCACGACGTCACAACAATCAGTTATGATCATCCGTTCCGGCAGTTGCTTGAGGAGTTCCAACGTCCGTCGACGTTGCGTGCACGTACTGGTATTACTCATCACATAGTGACCAAAGGACCACCTACCGCTTGTAAAGCGCGCCGGATGTCGCCAGACAAGCTGTCGCTCGCTAAGCAGGAATTTCAAACGATGATGGATCTTGGCATTTGTCGTCGTTCTAGCAGCAGTTGGGCCAGCCCGTTACATTGCGTGCCGAAAAAGTCTGGACAACTGCGCTTTGTTGGAGATTATCGCAAGCTAAACCATGTCACTGTTCCGGATAGGTATCCGGTACCTCACATCCACGACTTGCTAAACGACCTCCACGGTAAGCCAATATTCAGTACTATTGACCTTGAACGAGCTTACCATCAGATACCAGTGGAGGAAGAAGACGTACCAAAAACAGCGGTTATAACTCCATTTGGTCTATTCGAATTTACTAGGATGTAGTTTGGCCTGTGTAATGCAGGTCAAACGTTCCAAAGATTCATGCATAGGATTTTTGGAGACCTCGATTTTGTTGTCGTCTTTATCGACGATACATGCGTTGCTTCCTCTTCAATTGAAGAGCACCATCAGCACATGCGAATAGTGTTCGACAGACTTCGATCAAATGGCCTTGTAATAAACTTACCTAAATGTAAATTCGCCCAACAAGAAGTCGAATTCATCGGTTACCTCATCGGAAGAGACGGCGTAAAACCGTTACCTAGTTGAGTGTCAGTGGTTTTAAATTTTCCTCGCCTTACGACAATCAAAGACCTTCGGCGATTCCTTGCGTATGTTAATGGGTACAAACGTTTCGTACGCCAAGCGACCGATATGCAGTCAGATTTAAGGTGTCTCATCACAGGTAACAAGAAAAACGATTCCAGGAAAATCGAATGGACCGAACCAGCCATAGAAGCGTTTGAGAACAGTAAGAAAGCACTAGCATAAGCAGCGTTACTATATTACCCAGATCCAGATAAACCTTTGGGGCTTCTAGTAGATGCTTCTAACACCGCGGCCGGAGCCGTTCTGCAGCAATGTGTCAACGGGACTTGGCAGTCGTTAGGTTTTTATTCGGAGAAATTCACCCCGGGCCAACGAAGCTATTCCATTTTTGGACGGGAGCTAATAGCTATGAAAATGGCCGTAAGGTACTTCAGACATCTGTTAGAGGGCCGCCGATTTACGATTTTTACCGATCATAACCCACTAACGCATGCTATGACTCCGAATTCTGCTTGTCGTCTACCCCACGAAGAGAGAGCGTTACAGTACATTTCACAATTTTCCACGGACATCAAACACATCAGTGGAAAGCTTAATATTACTGCAGACACGCTCTCCATCTCCAATTGATTGCAAAATCATTGCATTGGACCAGGACAATGACCGAGAACTCCATAAATTACTCAGCTCGACGAGTTCTTCGTTGAATCTGAAACAAGTTACCCTGCAGCTGTGTTCAAAACCACTTTATTGTGACGTCTCCGTAAATGGTTGCACTCGTCCGTACATACCAGAGCCGCATCGCCGCATGATTATGAAGCACTTCCACAACATTGCTCATCCTGGCATACGAGCAACTCGTAGGTTTTTGTCCAGTAGATTCGTTTGGCCAAAAATGAACAAAGACATCGCCGACTTCGTAAGAAATTGTGTGGCTTGCCAAAAATCAAAGGTTCACCGTCATATCACAGCACCGCTGGCTTCGTTTGGCTTGCCAAAGTGTCGTTTCAACCACATCCACATCGATTTAGTTGGCCCTCTACCACCATCTAACGGTCACGTTTATCTTCTTACAATTGTAGATCGTTTCACCAGATGGCCCGAGGCTATTCCGTTGGAAGATATGACGGCACATACTGGTGCAACGGCACTCTACTCTCAGTGGATTTCACGATTTGGCTGTCCTGAGAACATCACATCGGATCAGGGACGTCAATTCGAATCAGAGTTGTTCAGGGAATTAGCATCTCTACTTGGAAGTAAACATACTCGAACAACCGCCTACCACCCACAAGCAATTGGGGTGGTCGAACGCTTCCACCGTAAACTGAAGGAAGCCATCATGTGCGTAAAGGCAAAGAAATGGTTCTTTTGACTTCCTTCAATGTTGCTGGGTTTGAGAACCGCATACAAAGAGGACATGGATTGTTCTCCTGCTCAGTTGGTGTACGGGCAAACTTTACGTTTACCATCAGCAAATTTTTCGTCGGACCTTCGTCGTGCTCTGGACCAGATTAAAACGATCGAAGCCAAACATCACACCAAAGTAAAGTTTTTCGTAAGCAAGAGTTTGAAGGACTGTACACATGTGTTCGTTCGCTACGACGCTGTTAAGAAATCGCTCCAGAGGCCATACGACGGACCTTACCGTGTGATCGATCGTACGGACAAATACATGGACGTAATGATCAACCAGAAACTTCAAAGAATATCGATCGATCGCATTAAGCCAGCACACACTAGTACGGACATGCCGTCCGACTGTCCTGAAGGTAAAAAGAATTTAGTTACACCAACGGGCCACCGCGTTAGGTTCTTGGTGTAACTGGGGGGGGGGGGGGGGGGCACTGTGGAGATTGGCACACCCCTGGTTGCCACTGACATTCAGAGAGAGAGACGACTTCCGGAGGGAGAGGCAGAAAAAGTGAATCGCGAACGTGTCACGACGCGAAGAATTGAAGCGGAAATAAATACAAGTTAAATCGTTGATTTTGCGTTCGTTTATTCGGTCTTCCATATCCGTCCGTGTCTGTACACCACAACCTCAATCTGATGACAGTTCAGTGAGATTCTATAACATTCCCCAGAATTCCATTCCCTAGAATGCACCATTCCCCAGAATGTACCATTCCCCAGAAAAGCATTCCCCAAAATGTACCATTCCCCAGAAAAGATGATGAAATTAGTAATTTTCACTTTTCTTTTTTTTACTATTGATAATACACTATTTTTACTTTTATGGAACTATGTACACTGGAGTCGCTTTTTACGCGGGTGATACGTCCCGCGTAAAAAAAACCGCGTAAAAAAAAACCGCGTAAATTCCGGAATCCGCGTAAAAAAAAACCGCGTAAATTCCGAAATCCGCGTAAAAAAAAACCGAGTAAAAAAAAAACCGTGGAAGAAAAAACCGCGTAAAAAGCGATATACCGCGTAAATTCTGAAATCCGCGTAAAAAAAAACCAAAATCCGCGTAAATTCCGGAATCCGCGTAAAAAAAAACCGCGTAAATTCCGAAATCCGCGTAAAAAAAAACCGCGTAAAAAAAAACCGTGTAAAAAAAAACCGCGTAAAAAGCGACTCCAGTGTATTTATCAATTCCAAACCATTTTTTAGCTCTTTATAAAATGACAACCTTCAAGCTTTCGAGCACTTCGTTCATCATTTAAAAGCTCAAAGGGTCTATTATGCAATCCAATTCAACAAGTCGGAGTTGTTCGACCTAAGTTGAAGAATTTCTCGTGATGGATCAAAAAAATCGATGCATGGAACGTTGAACTACCGATTACAAATCTATAACATTATTCCACACGTTATTATCCCGAATGGACATTACCCCGAATCCCTTGCGAAAAACTATTATTTATTGATTTTATATTAAAAGAAGGGAATATTCCCTTCTTTATCATATATTTTACGAATTAATTATTTTCTCCTTTATATATTAAAAGAAGGGAATATTCCCTTCTTTATCGTCTATCCAAAGAATTAATTATTTCCTTTTGTAATATTTTCAAAGAAAGGAATATTCCCTTCTTTATCATATATTTAACGAATTCATTATTTTCTCTTATATATTGAAAGAAGGGAATATTCCCTTCTTTATCGTATATGCAACGAATTAATTATTTCCTTTTGTAATATTTTCAAAGAAGGGAATATTCCCTTCTTTATCATATATTTAACAAATTAATTTCTTATCTTTTATATATTAAAAGAAGGGAATATTCCCTTCATTATCGTGTATCCAAAGAATGAATTATTTCCATTTATTATATTTTCAATGAAGGGAATATTCCCTTCTTTATCATATATTTAACGAATTATTGATGTTCCCTTTTACATATTCAAAGAAGAAAATATTCCCTTCTTTATCGTATATCCAAAGAATTCATTATTTCCTTTTCTTATATTTTCAAAGAACGGAAAACCCCTTGATCCATTAAGAAGTTTTTCTCTTCTTTTTATATACGCGATTGAAGATTCCAGGAGTGAGTGACTATATAATAAACAAAAATAGTCAATCTAATACATGGCATGCTTTTCTGGGGAATGTTATAGAATCGTTCAGTGGTACTGTTTACGTGGACTTAGTTATTTTTTCTTGGGTAGATTTTCTCGATAATTTTTTAGACTTCAATGAGATGTAAACCACATGTCTGCATTGTCTTCAAGCAACATCCTTTCACCGCGCTGTTCCTCGACAATTTTCGAGTTAAAATTCGGAGATTTGAGAATATTTTTTTTTTCGAAAAAAACGACAAGTGCTTGTAAACAGTACCACTGAACTGTCAAAAAGGTTCAGCTGATTAACACTGAGTTCATTTATAACGTCACGCTGCAGTACCTAATTAGGTTTTGCACCGTCGGGGTTAACCTCAATCTGATAACAGTTCAGTGGTTTCACAGACAAACAGACATAACACTCACACTCACATTCATCGCAAATAATGTTTTAGTTGGGAATGTGCTTGCATTTGTCATGGTGGCGCAACTGAAGCATTGAGCAAGCCACCACATTTCAATTTTATCAGTGATGCCAGTTCTTTTTCACATCTAGTTAGTAGATGTCAGCTCTTGAAAATGATAAGTGGTCAAGGTATCCCACTGGAGACACATACCACATCTGACGAATACAGAAACAAAAGTTGTTGAATATTACATCAAAACTGCTGCACATTAGTCATTCCGTTCCTAATATTACGTTGTACGATGTACATAGAATTCGAGAACAAATCATGTTGATGACTGTAATATTCAATCAACTTTTATCAGTTATTGATGTTCAATACTTCACCATGAATATCATTGATTGATACGTATTTTTTTCTTCTTCTGTGTACACATTAAAGTGATGAGCGGTGGTAGAAAGGGCACTAAGGGCCTGTTCATAAACTACGTAGACCGTTTTTTGGGATTCTTGACCCCCCCCCCCCCTCCCCCTGCGTAGACAATTGTCCATACAAAATTTTTAAAATTTGTATGGGCCGTGGATAATTGCCAACCCCCCCAAACTGTCTACGTAGTTTATGGACAGCCCCTAATGAGTGATTCATTATCTCGTTAAAAAACTTGTTTACAGCCAAAGAAACAGCACACTAAGCAAACAAAACAAATCCCTAAATAAAAGAATTTTTCCTACGGATCCGTATTGCTGCAGGATTCAATCAATTCTAGAGAACTTCGGAAAATTTCGTAGAACCGACATCACAGCTGACGCGTTGACAGAACGAGGGAAAAGCAACTAGTGAAAAAATTGCATGAACGAAGGATACTCCGGTTGCAAAACAATGCTTGGGAATGTGGATGATAGATGGTGCTTGTGCGCATGCAAAATACGCTTGATGATATTTTTTGAAGAGTTTTATTTTAAGAGTTATGTCTGTTTGTCTGTGGTGGTACTGTTTACGTGGACTTAGTCAATTTTTTCTTGGGTATATTTTCTCGATAATTTTTCAGACTGCAGTGGGATGTAAACCACACTTCTGCACTTTCTACGAGCAACATCATTTCACCGCGCAGTTCCTCGACAATTTGAAAGTTAAAATTCGGAAATTTTATAATATTTTTTTTTTCGTAAAAGCGACTAAGTGCTTGTAAACAGTACCACTGAACTGTAAAAAAGGTTCAGTCGATTAACTCTAAGTTCATTCGTGACGTCACGCTGCAGTACCTAATTCCCAGCCCAATTAGGTGTGGGAGCTGCCTCCCTGGCGTCGATAACATTGGTGCTCAGCACGGAAAACAAATCAAGTTGAACATTGCATTAGGTCATAAGTAATATTGACAGATTCTCTTCTTTTTACTTTTTTTTAACTCTTTATTTGTTTCAAATTCAAAATAAATTACATTTAATTTTAACCAAGGTGCTCCAGTTACTACAGTAACTTACCAGCCTTAATTGTTATGATAGGGGAAATTGCTCTAATGTTGGCCTATGGATCTAACATTGGGCCCATCGCCCATCACTAAAAATCTGCTATTATCAGTTTTATCTGTTTTATCTTGAAGTGTTTTTTACATTGTTCCTGCCTTGGCAATTCAGTATTTTAAACAGGTTTTTAAATCCTGCATGTCAGTATAACAATTGAAATCTTAAAACTAAATCTTATCTAAGTATAAAGAGAATTAATCGTTGCAATTGAGGATTGCAACGATTTTTGTCTGAAATTATTAATTATTTAGCTGGACATTTGTTCTATTAGAAGTTTATTCGTCAGGCAAAGTTTGGATTTCCTGTTTATAAGAGGATACAAACATTTTATATATTTGCTTGAATTATGTGATCTTTAAAAGTTAATTTTAGGTCCAGTACTAATCCAAGATATTTCGGTTTGACCAGGAAATTGGAACTCCGTTCATAGTGACTATGTGACTACTACTAGGTTTCAAAAAGGAGGCTTATGTGGAAATATTATAAGTTGAGTTTTGGAAGCGTTGGGAGAAATCTTCCATTTTTGTAAATAAGAAGAGAAAATATCTAAACTTTTCTGCAGTCTGCTGCAAATAATACGAAGACTTCTTCCTTTAGCGGAAATGCCTGTGTCATCAGCGAACAAAGATTTGTGGCAGGCCTGAGGCAAATCAGGGACGTCCGAAGTGAAAATGTTATACAATATAGGCCCAAGAATGCTACCCTGAGGAACTCCTGCTATAACAGGTAGTCGATTAGATGTGGAATTTTGATAATTTACCCAGAGTTCTGTCAGTTAAGTAATTTTGAACTAATTTCATAATATAAATTGGAAAATTAAACTTTTTCAATTTAGCAATCAAACCTTCATAGCGGCGCCGGTGGTGTAGTGGTAAGCGTGATTGTCTCTCACCCCAGCAGGCGTGGGTTCAATCCTAGTCGGCGCCGCCGGGATGTTCTGAGGTATAACATCTCTGCCGTTGGTCCCCGGTTCATGAGTTGATTGGTCGATAGGTAGAATCCAGGTGTGGAAGCTGCCTCCCTGGCGTCGGTAGCATTGGTGCTCAGCACGGAAAACAAGATCGACGGAAAACAAATCAAGGAAAAAAATCAAACTTTCATGCCAAACACTGTCGAATGTTTTTTCTATGTCTAGAAGAGCAACTCCAGTTGAATGGCCTTCAGATTTGTTTGAACGAATTAAATTGGTAACTCTTAAGAGTTGATGAGTAGTTGAATGTCCATGGCAAAATCCAAACTGCTCATCTGCAAAAAAATGAGTTCGTATTGATGTGAAGCATCATTCTATTTAAAATTATCTTTTCAAAAAGTTTACTTATTGAAAAAAGCAAACTTATTGGACGGTAGCTAGACGCTTCAGCTGGATTTTTATCCGGCTTCAAAATTGGAACAACTTTTGCATTTTTCCATTTATCAGGAAAGTATGCCAAATGGAAACATCTGTTAAATAATTTTACCAAGAAAGACAAGGTACTCTCTGGGAGTTTTTTGATGAGGATATAGAAAATTCCATCATCACCTGGAGCTTTCATATTCTGAAACTTTTTAGTTATAGACCTTACTTCGTCCAAATCAGTCCCCCAGGAATCATCAAAAATATTTTCCCGAAAGAAAATATTCAGATAATCCCGAGCAACCTGATTCTCAATAGGGCTAGTAAGACCCAAACTGAAATTATGGGAACTCTCGAATTTCTTAGCAAGTTTCTGAGCTTTTTCCGAATTTGTGATCAAAATTTTACCACCTTCTTTAAGCGCTGGAATAGGTTTTTGAAGTTTTTTTTCAATTTTTTTGTGAGTTTCCAAAAGGGTTTGGAACTCGGGTCAAATTTAGAAACATTATTTTCAAAAGTTGTGTTCCTCAGGGCAGATAATCGCTTTTTAATTTGTTTTTGCAAATCCCGCCAGATAACTTTCATGGCAGGATCGCGTGTTCTTTGATATTGTCTCCTACGGACATTTTTAAGACGGATCAAGAGCTGAAGATTATAATTGTTGGGATTAGAAATTATTTCTTGGAATATTTCAAAAGTTACTGGAAGGTGATCAGAACCGAAGTCAGCATGGGTAACCAATTGGCTACAAAGTTGACATGAATCAGTTAAGACCAAATCAATAGTTTAGGGATTTCTTGCAGAAAAAAGCATGTTGGGCTGTTTGGATATTGAATAGTGTAATAACCTGCAGAACAATCATCAAACAGAATATTACCATTGGAATTGCTTTGAGCATTATTCCATGAGCGGTGTATTGCATTAAAATCACCAATAATCAAGAATTTAGACCTCTGACGGGTAAGTTTCTGAAGGTCACCCCTGAGAAAATTCTTTTGTTGGCCTACGCATTGGACGTAAGTTGTCCAAATTTTGTTTCAACAGAAACTCCCAAAGTTTCAAAAACTTTGGTTTCAAATGAAGAAAGAATTTTATGTTTGATTCGTCTATGAATAATGATGGCAACGCCACCACAGGGTCCATCAAGACGATCATTTCTATAAATGAAATAATTTGAGTCCATCTTAACCTTATGGTCAGGTTTAAGGAACGTTTCAGTTATAACGGCAATATGCACGTTATGAACTCTCAAAAAGTTAAATAGCTCGTCTTCATTATCTTCAAGAGATCGAGCATTCAAATTTAAAATATTAAATGCTTTAAAATCGATTACTGAATTTTAAAATCATGACAATATTATTTGCAAATTTTACTCCTGTTTGAATAGCATCAAACATGGAGTTAGATTTAAGCATATCAGAAATCATGTAAATTAATGATTTCTGTAAAAATTCCGTTTTAGGGGCAGTAATGCTTCCTAAGTCAAAATTGTCAAAATTTCCGTTGGAATTACGTTGGTTAGTATTTTGATTTCTACCCGGTGCAATAGCAGCATAGATAGCTCCATTAACTCGCTGAACATTGTTAGCAGCGAGGGGAGTAGGTACAGATGAAAAATTTGAAGCTGGGGTGATATTTTTCCTACGGGTACGAATGTAGAATTTGTTCCTCGCTGACCGTTGTTAACAGCAGAGTAATTTGTACCTGGTCGGAAACGTGGAGCGTTTCCTACCTGTCGCTTAGAACGAGATTGTAGGATCGCTTTGCGAGTCTTACATTCCCAAAAATTGGATTTGTGGTTTTCATCACAATTTAAACATTTAAATTTCTTAGGATCTTCCTTCACAGGACAGTCGTTCTATGCGTGAGAGGAATCACCACAATTCATGCATTTAGCTGGCATGTAGCAATTTTTAGCTCCGTGACCCCATCCCTGGCACTTACGGCACTGGGTGAGGTTTTGAAAATTTCCTCCAGTCTTCCTGAAGTGTTCGCACTTCACTCGGACATGGAGCATAAGGCTAGCTTTTTCCAAGGCTTTAGTTTAGTTCACTAGACTTGAAGTGAACTAAATAAAAATCATCAGAAATCCCGTTGCGCGAATCGCCAGGACGGGATTTCATTTTCATTTTGATTACTTGGAGTGGCACAACTCCAAGTAATTTTGCCAGTTCATTTTTGATCTGATCCAGGGATTCACCACTGGGCAGTCCTTTCATGACAACCTTGAACACACGTTCAGTTTTGGTGTCGTAAGTAAAAAAATTGTGCTGAGAGTACTTGAGAAGACATTTAAATCCGTCCAAGGTTTCAGCCAATACACGGCATTCACCCCGACGTCCAGTGAAAACTTAACTTTCACGAAGTTCAAAAGTTCCATGCGAAGAGCATGGAAATCGGAAGTGGTTATCACAATAGGGGGAATCTTTTCCTTTTTGGCATTAAGCCGGGAAAGTTTACTAGAATTTTTCTTGGATGATGGATCATTCTCAGCATCCGTAAGTAAATCAAATTGATTACTCAAATTAATTTCATCAGAAGGGAGATCATAAGTTTGCCCCTTTCTTTTGCGTTTAGGTGCCATGGCGGAAGTAAATTTTTATCCAAATCGACTTCCAAGCAGATTACTATAAGAATCTGAAGGATCGAAGAGGAATTTTCCAAATCGATATCCAAGAAGGATTACCTCGGGTAGGGTCCAAAAAAGGATCGAACGAACAAGGTAGAAATTTTACAGGTTGAGCACTGAAAAGTGCTGTTTAAATTTGTTGTAGCTTTAGGTAGTAGTAAAACTTCCTTCAGCAAAAAGCAAATAGATCCACACGGCAAGAGAGCACGATGCGGACTCGGTTTTCTTCTGTCGTTTCGCTTTTTCTCATGATCGTACTGTAGAAGTCTTCACTGTTTTCGTTGTGCTTTTCATCATCAGCAGCGAGTGTAACGTTTTGCTTGTGAGCAGCGACCATTACTGGTGATTGTTGCTTGCCATGGCTCTACTTCTCACTGCGTGACAAAACGTTCTGTCAGCGAAAGTCGATTGATGCGTAGACGAGTGTCACGTGAGTGTCATGATATTTTGCATCTCTGATTTGGACGAAGTAAGATCTATAACTAAAAAGTTTCAAAATATGAAAGCTCCAGGAATTTTCTATATCCTCATAAAAAACTCCCGAATAAAATGTGCATGGTTATTTTGCTTAACGACATGTTTGGGATATCATCCTAACCATTTGTTGAATAGTTCTACCATTTTGACTATCATTCATTTATGGTATTTGTTTTGAACCTTTGAACCACTCATTGGGCCAATTTAAAAAAAATAAACATATCAAATGAAAGGTAATTAAAAATTAACTCTTTAGAAAAAAATAATGATATAAAAAAATTGTGATTTTGTATTGAAAAAACATTGATTGTACTTGTTCTTTATTGTTTTCATGGTTTGTAGACAGAGGGCGCAATATGTTTTTATATTTTTCCTTGAAAATTTAGGCTTTTTTACACAACATGATCAGTGATGTGTTTTTTTCTTCTTTTTGAATTATATTTTTTGGAACTTATTAGGTTTTGGATTTTCGCTCAATACTCCTATGCGACGCATGGTCTCAATCGATATATAGCTAACATAGTCACATAATCTATACCTTATTTCTGCTTCTTCTGTTATAGGCTTGAAAATTCAAAACTTGATGATTACAAAAAATATAACTCAAAATAGAAAAAAAACTCATCGCTGATTTTTTGATGTTGTGCAAAAAAGCCTAAATTTGCAAGAAAAAATATAAAAATATATTGCACCCTCTGTCTACAAACCTTGAAAATCATTCAAAATAAATGCAGAGAGGCAAAGGAACGAGCGACTGTCTTGCGTTGCTTTCAACTGAAATTCAACTGAACCTATGTGCAAAAACAGCAAATGGATTCAGTTTTCTTGGACATCCAGGGGGCTTTTGATTCTGTTGTATCGATGTCCTTTCGGATAAATTCCACGATAGTGGGCTTTCACCAATTATGAACAACTATTTGAGCAACTTGTTTTCTGAGAAATATATGAGCTTTTCTCATGGAAACTCGACAACTTCACGAATTAGTTACATAGGTCTCCCCCAGGGCTCATGTTTAACCCCTCTTCTTTATAATTTTTATGTACAACACATTGATGGTTATCTTGATAAAAATTGCTTGCTAAGGCAATTTGCAGATGATAGTGTTGTGTATGTTATAGGGCCAAGTGCACCGGACCAGCAAGATACCTTAGACAATTTGTCTACTTGGGCTATGAAGCTAGGTATCGAATTCTCTCCGGAGAAAACTGAGTTGGTTGTTTTTTTTTTTTTTTTCTTTTTTTTTTTTTTTTTTTTTTTTTTCTAGGAAGCATCAGCCTGTATAGTTACAGCTTCAACTAAGGGGTAGAACAATCACTCAAAGTATAGCTTTCAAGTATTTAGGTGTCTGGTTCGATTCCAAAAGCACGTGTGGAAAAAATATTGCTTATGTGAAACAAAAATGCCAATAAAGAATCAATTTTATTCGTACAATCACCGGAACTTGGTGCGGAGCACACCCGGATCAGGTTGTACCAAACAACCATCTTGTCGGTTCTAGAGTACAATTCCAATCGTGCTTTCAAGACTTTTATAGTTCCTCTGTAAATTTTGATCTGATAATGTTGCAAGAAATCCGTGGAATACCAGATCACCATCGGTCGATGGTTGTTCCCTTAATTTTTGCAAGCAAGTACCACCATGTCAGTAACAATAGGACTTTTTTTTGTCAACTATAAATGCTTCCACTGGATTTGGAGTATTCAACGAATTTCATAGCGCTTCATATCAACTGTAAAAACCCTGTTCCGTATATGTTGCGGAACTAGCAGCCATATTCTACTCAGTATAGCAAATTGCCTCACTACCTTCTGACCATTATTTCATTTTTACGGATAGTCTTAGCTCATTGGAGGCTTCAATGAGGCCGATGAAGCACTCCTCGTATTTCCTGACCGAAATTCGAGCCAAATTGAGTACTTTATCCACCGACAAACCGACATGAATGACCATAGCAAAAACAATAAAATTTCTGACCAAAGCACACTAATGACATCTGGGTTCGCGGGAAATATTTAGCTTAGCCATGAACCCGCATGCAAAAGCTATGAATTGGTTCGTGTCTTGTGTATTCTGGACAAATAATTTGTATCTAGATCAAACAATCCTATGGTTTTGACCAAGGTTGCAAAGACTCATTTCAGCTAAAACAATGTTTTTCTAAATTATGAAATAATTAGATGCCATGATCAAATTTTGATTTGGTAGGATGCAAGAAGAGGTTGCAAAGAATGTGTTTGACATATTAAACCTGTTTATTTCACTTCATGAGAGTCACAATCAGCGATTTTTCACAAACTCACTCACTCACTCACTCACTCACTCAGCGATCAGCAAATCGCTGATTGTGACTCATAGAAAGCAAAATTTACAGGTTTTATGTTTCCAACGCATACTTTGTAACCTCTTCTTGTAAGTTACAAGTAAAACATGCCATCATACCATCTTTTGGTTTTATTATTCCGGAAAACATTATTTTAGCTGAAATGAGTCTTTGCAACCTTGGTTTTGACAGTTCGGATCACTGCACATTTAAATCGACCGTCTATATCTATATTTTTGATCGACAAATTGTCTTTGCGGAATTTTTCACATTACCCGTCAGCAAGTCCTCACCAACTGACAATAAAAATGAAATGATCTGGGAAGATGGTTACATGCTATTCTCTCACAGGTGTCGATCAAGCCGTGGTTCAAAGGGTTGGACATGAGTCGTGACTTTATACGTGTCATGTCGAGGCTCATGTCTAATCACTGCTCGTTAGATTTGCATTTCTTTCGAATCGATCCGCAGGCAGCATGGCAGCGTGGTAGTGATTATCATGAGATCGACCACGTGCTTTGGTCATGCACCCTCCATTGTGTTGCTAGATCCGAGTTATCCGCATCCCTCAGGGCCCGAGGAAAACAACCTATGCGGCCCGTTAGAGACATCTTGGCGAGCCAAGATCTCGACTATTGCAATTTAAATTATGTGTTTTTAAAACGGATAGATCTGAGGATTTAGTAGGTAGTGTCATCTTTGTTCTCCCAAGTTGTTAGCTTCCCATCGGTGTACCCCCATGTCTGTCTTTTTCATCAGTATGTCGCTTAGTTTGAGATCAAGAGCACATTGCGCTCCCAACCTTGTGTTCTCAATCCTGTTTGTTACTATTTGCTACCCCTAACCTCGAGATAGCCGCGAGTAATCGGCCCCCGCTCTGCTAACGTTAGTTTAAGTTATTCTGGTGTTGTTCACTGGTATTGTCTTGTCAGCGAAACTACTCCGGATGGCCAACTGGTTTTGTTCACTGGTATTGTCTTGTCAGCGAAACTACTCCGGATGGTAACAGGACGTCTCCGCCCGCAGGTTGAAGTCCCTCGGTTGCATCGGTTGCACCGATCAATGCGTGTCATCAGTTTATGCGTCGTCTAAAGTGCGCTTCCTCGCGAGCACACAATCGATCATCCATGTACAATATGATTTGCTGTTGCTATGTTGTTGCTGTTTTGTTGTTGTTGGTGGTTGACTCGGTGATTTAGGTGCCGGGGTCGTCATAACGTTTCCCCCTTAATTGTCGGACGTCCTCGTTCGACTTATGATTTCCCAAGAATTTGAAGTCTTGGGAGAGGGATTAATTTTGAAGGTGTTGGGGTTTCCCCTGATGATAATTTATCTTGGAACTTCGATGTTAGCGTCGTCCGTCTTGGTGTTTGATGCTTCACCATGACAATGCTTCCTGTAGGGTCGGGTGGGGAAAGAGTGCCACCTTAACAATTGTACGTTCTATATATGCCAAATAGAGGATATTTATAGGCGTTTCTACACCGTATTGCAACTTCATATTATTGCCTGCATACATCAGCAATGTCACGCAAATTATATCTCGTCAAAAGTTGTCTCTGGTTACGTCTTCCTTCGGAAGGGAAGTAAAGCCGTTGGTCCCGGCCCAAGTGTGTTGAATGGGTGCGATATCCTACGCAGGTGTGGAAGCTGCCTTCCTGCACATTCGATTGTCCTCAATGGATGGCAATCGATGTTCGTCGGTGATTGGCACTAGATTGCGGAACAGAGACCGACGTTAAATAAAGGAAAAAAAAAAAGTTGTTCACGATTTTTTTCAAAATGTCATCTCAAATCTTTTTTTGAAACTGCAATGGGGCAAGAGTGCCAACCCCTATGGGCAAAAGGGCTATGCGTCTTAAATTGAGTGAAATCGATTAATGCTTGTTTATAAACATAGCATTTTGATAATTAATCATGCTAGCAACAGCTGTTATTGTTTACTCAAATTAACTATTGGATTTAACATTATTATTTAATACATAACAAATGAACGATGTTTACGAATGAAATCAAATGAAAACTATACATAACTATATATAACTTGATACTTTATGTAGCTGGTTTTGTCAAATTTGGTGAAAACAAACTTACCGAAGACTTAAATGGGCAATGAAGCAATTTCTGTTACATTTTTGCATAATTTTATTCATAAATATAGGGCCCTAGGCTTTGGCAAAACCTTGAGGTAGTTTAATTAGGCTACCAGGTCCCAGGGCTGATCTGGATCTTTACCACATTGAAAAGATGCACACTAGTGTTGCCAGATCAGTGTTGATGCTTACCAAAAGTGCATTTGAATTCGCTTATAAAAGCTTATTAACAGATTAATCATCACCGTACATTGTTTATTGCTCTGTACTAATAATAAATGATTAATCACAGAATTTGATATTTTAGTAGGAATGCTGGATTTAGTCACAGTAGAAATCATGTTTTTTTTTTCCTTTTTAATTCTATTAAATCCTTTATTGAATTGAATTTATTTCTATGGGTATGCACGTTTGGATAGTATCATCACAAAAATTCTGCACTCGGTCTACAGCTTGTGGGCGGGTAGCGTTGTTTTTGTTTTTTTTTTATCTATTTATAGAGTCACTTCTTAGAAATACGAAGCGAAAGGCAAATAGAATTAAGCACAAGACCTTCAAGAAAACTAACAACATGAAGTTTGGAAATGTCAATGTTTCATTTAAAACGTTAAGTAGGAGAAATGACGGCTTCGGCATGCCAGACTATTTTCGGCAACCCAAATTGAAACACTATTTTCACTGGATTTTCTTACGAAAACACTTCGCTGAATGCATTCAAACGATTCTTTATGCTTTCAGTTTCAATTTGACTATATTTTTACCACTGAGAAAAAGCAATCTAGCAAGGTTTTCTTGAAATGAAACACACGCACTACAAATTGTAGCTGATTTCGAGTTGCCGATAATAGAACAGCAGATTTACATGCAGTTCAAATGGAACGATTGCCGAAGAAAAACTGGTGGCCGACAATACTCGCTCTCACTAGAGAAGATAGGAGCTTTTTAAAAGCGTTTCAAAACAGTTTTTGACAATTCCTTCGACTGAAATTGCTAGAGCAGCTGGCAGCAAAAGATTGTAAACAAACCAATACTGCATATGTGTGCGTTCTTTAGAGAAAAAGGCTATAGAAAGATGCTCGCTGCTTAGGTTGCCGAGAATACGTAAATTCCCCTATTTCAAGAATGTCGGGTGAGACCAATCTAATTGTATTTAATCTTATTTTTGTGTAGTAGGATATTGAACTGAACCGCTCCGGGTTATTATGATGCTGTATGATCTTTTAGGCATTTTTTTTCTAAATTTTGGGATACAAGGGTTTAAAAATTATGAAATCATAAAACAAGATTTACAGGTATTGCAAACATGGTCCTCTGTACGTTTACTTTCCAACTTTTACTAATACTACTGTTACTCCGACTATCCCCTACTTGAAACACTATTCCTCCCTATCCGGAATCTTAAGCAGGATTCAATTGATCCCTGTGATTATTATTCTGTAGTGCCAAATCTTTACCTCTACCCTTGTGCTGTATGGACATTGATGTTTTACTGGAGACCTGGCCCTATGACCCCCTTCTGTGCTTGATAATGAAAATGGAAATGAAAATTTTATTCATAAATATAGGGGTGGCACCCCGAGCAAAGTCCAACATCAAAATAACAGCAAATTGAAATCAAGTTTTGATATCCACATGAAACTGAAATAGTATTTTGATGTCAGTTTATGCAATTGACAAATTTCGTTTTCATTTTGCTGTACTTGACTAGTTTTTGCACCTTGTTGGTGGGCGGGCTTAATTTCATGCTTTATAGGGGAGTGTTGGAGACGGTAGGTTTATGGCCGGCGTTGCTGGCTCATGCCGCGATAGAATGGCGCCATGGACAGGCAATGGGGATTACTAAGCTTCCCCTCTCTGATGAACCACTGCATGAGAAAACCAGATCTAGTCCAGCAGTGATAGTATCACACTTATTACTCCTTTGTTTGAGAGCCGCGTCGTAGTACGCTTACGTATAGGTACTGACGTTGGGTGCATACTGGCGGGTTTAGCCGCAAATCACTCTTATTTTATTTATTTTTACGCAGATAGATTTATTTGGGTTTGCAAGGGAATTATAGTAATATTTCAGAAAGTGCTCAACAGTGCTCCTTCTATTTGTGTGACAAGCTTTCATTGTTGTTTTCATTGAAGTATTACTCAGGGAACAATGGTAAACACAATTTTTGTACATGGTATTAATAACTAATCTTATATGTGCTTCATTTTAATTTGGGATAAATGTTTGCAATATGGCCCGGGATTTCCACTGTGGTGTGCTTCTATTCTGACATCCCCTTACGTATTTTTGCGGTGCGACATAGTGGAAGCGTGTGAGCATAGTTGGAGCATATACCCTATATAATTTAAAAATCAGCTAGGAAACTAACTTCAAAGTGAAGCATTTTAGTCACTTGAAGGTATCACTTGGGTCGAACTAAGATATAATAAATAGGTATAGGTCAAAATCAAAAGTAATTGAAACACGTTTAACTTTAGATTAAAAGCAGAAGTGCAGGTACTTAATAAATCATGGGTTATGATTGATTAGGTGAATTAAAGATTTCAATTATTTATTAAATTAGACTAATGAGATATGAGAAAATTCAGAAAGTCTAATAACGTAAGGTAGATTAACAAAAGAATTAGGATGTTTTTTTTCGCTTAGGGAGGTAACTAACCTTTAAAGTTGTAGAATAAATCTTCCTATCTAGCCTTGAACTTCAATAAGAAAACGTGTGTGTGTGTGTGTGTGTGTGTGTGTGTGTGTGTGTGTGTGTGTGTGTGTGTGTGTGTGTGTGTGTGTGTGTGTGTGTGTGTGTGTGTGTGTGTGTGTGTGTGTGTGTGTGTGTGTGTGTGTGTGTGTGTGTGTGTGTGTGTGTGTGTGTGTGTGTGTGTGTGTGTGTGTGTGTGTGTGTGTGTGTGTGTGTGTGTGTGTGTGTGTGTGTGTGTGTGTGTGTGTGTGTGTGTGTCTGTGTGTGTGTGTGTATGTGTGTGTGTGTGTGTGTGTGTGTGTGTGTGTGTGTGTGTGTGTGTGTGTCTGTGTGTGTGTGTGTGTGTGTGTGTGTGTGCGTGTGTGTGTGTGTGTGTGTGTGTGTGTGTGTGTGTGTGTGTGTGTGTGTGTGTGTGTGTGTGTGTGTGTGTGTGTGTCTGTGTGTCTGTGTGTGTGTGTGTGTGTGTGTGAGTGTGTGTGTGTGTGTGTGTGTGTGTGTGTGTGTGTGTGTGTGTGTGTGTGTTTGTGTGTGTGTGTATGTGGGTGTGTGTGTGTCTGTGTGTGTGTGTGTGTGTGTGTGTGTGTGTGTGTGTGTGTGTGTGTGTGTGTGTCTGCGTCTGTGTCTGTGTGTGTGTGTGTGTGTGTGTGTGTGTGTGTGTGTGTGTGTGTGTGTGTGTGTGTGTGTGTGTGTGTGTGTGTGTGTGTGTGTGTGTGTGTGTGTGTGTGTGTGTGTGTGTTTGTGTGTGTGTGTGTGTGTGTGTATTCAATCTAACCCCTACTGGCCGGTAGTGGTATTATGGAAGAAATTTGCTTACAACAATCCTTGATGTAATAATTTAAAGCAAGTTTAGTCCGGGAGTTACAAAGCGATAGCTCTACTGCAGATTCAGCAACCCATTTCAGAATGCCTGGTAATTCACGTCCATTCCGAGGTTACTTTCACATACAATAAGCCCCGTATGTAAACACTACCGTTATCAAATGAATAATGGTACTGTAAACACACTTCCAGATTTCCAAATGTGATGTTTTGAAATCTGGCGCGTATTTAGTAATATATGGAAATGTGCATTTATGATTGATTATAAATCAGATGGATCTCACCAAATTCTGGCGCCGAAAAAGGACCGGTTTCTTCACTTGCGGTAATCGAAAAAAATTTCCGCGTTGTTTTTACAACGCAACACGACATTTTGAATCACATTCGAAGTTTTTCTTTTGCACCGAATTTTTGCTTGGAAGGCAGAACGCCAGCACAAAGAAAAGAAAGAAAAATACCCGGCAAAACTCTTCTTTGAAGGGAGGCAAAGCACCAAAAGCAAGCGAAATGAAAAACCGACCGACGCGACATCACAGCAACACAGCTACTCGAACAAATTCTTGTCCCAGATTTTTCACTTTAATTACAATATCACTAAAAAAACTGCTTAAGACGTGATAGATCTTAATTTACACTTATCCACACGCGAAAACTAATAATAAAACTAATCTATGAACTAAACCCTACGTGACTGTAAAATCCTTTCCTTTCTTATGTGGTATTGATGCATTATGCATACTATTACTATATTATTCTCTCAATACGCGAAATCTCTGATATATGCGGTTGAAGCATTTGAGTTAACTGATTTCTTTTTGTTCAAGTACCTACTTACATTTCTAAACAGCAGTCAATGTTAATCTATGAACTAAACCCTACGTGACTGTAAAATCGATCTTTCCTTTTGTGGTATTGATGCAGTTTAACTTTTCGCGGCTGTAGGATTCAACGCGCCTACGTCTACGGAGCTTACGCAGAAGTGATTCGCTATTCGGTAGAGCTTTTTTTTTTGAGCTGTATGTAGTTTAGAATTTGTTCGGTACTGTCGCGAAATTTTGAAATGATTGATACGTGCTGTAAAATAACTAATTTGAAACAAAGCTCAATAGTAAAATAAGTAGAATACCTATCTAGGGAGAAAACCAACATTAATCAACTTGCCAACATAGGCTATCACATTTATTTTGGTGGCACTCTTTAAGTGATAATAAGCCCACAGACAAACAGACGTAACTCTTTGAAAAACTTGTTCTTGAAAACATAGTATCTCAAAACATATAACCTCAGTAACGACATCTCTCTGGCTTATCGCGGAAAACAAGCTTGCTCGCTGACTCGTAAACAATATTGCATAAAAGTTCTAAAGAATATACAGAAACGTCAAAGTGATCCGATGCCAGCGCTGCGGCGAGTAGTTCGAGGAACTGATAATATTCAAATCAACCGTTAAATGCATGAACGAAGATACACAATGAAGAGCTACGTCTGTTTGTCTGTGATAAGCCTTTTTTCTCGCTTCGGTTGTCTCGCACGGCTTTCGGAATTCGCGCAGTTTGCGTAGCTTACATAATTTAGATATTTCGTTCGAAACGGATTTACTTATTTAATCGGTTTACTACGCGGATGTATCTACGCGCACACGTCACAGCATTTTTTTTCCATAACTATCTTGAAACAATACACACGGAATCCAGTGTTCAAGCTGCCAACATAGGCTGTATTGTCAAAGTTAGAAGCAAAATAGAATATATCTGCAATGTTTAAAAATTGGTCTACGTAGTTTATGGACAGCCCCCAGGCTGAACTGAATGTTGCACCCAGCTTGTAAGTTACTCATAGATTTCGTTAGTCACAGCTGCTGTGACTCGATGGAGACGCATTGTGAACTACCCTGCGTCTTCATCGTTTCCATGCACGTGTGGTGTATATATTGCGGAACAATGATATATATGAGTGTTTTCTTAAAACTACATTAAAACATCTTTCGTTTGAAGGGTCAATCGTAAAAATCGGTCAAGAGGTTCAGAAGTTATGATTTTTAGAAAAAGGTATTTTTGAAAAAAAAATAGCGGAACAAAAAAAAAACGAGTCTAATATTTTTTTGAATATATATATACAGGGTGTTTGGTTCCGGGTTTTACATATTTTCATGGTAGATAGGGCTCCTGAAGTTATGAAAAAATCCCCATGAAACATAGGGTCGGAAATGACTGCTATGTGAGTTATTCAACATTTTATGTTTTTTTGTATAGCCAACTTTGGTTAGCTATATTTTTTTAATCTTAATGTGGTTTTCTGATTTCAACATACCAAATGAAAGATTGAAGTCTTAGCTATCAATGTTCTTTGAAAAAGAACTCGATTAAAGTTAATTATCATACATGAAAATTGAAAAGTATGTTGAAAGTACCAAAAAAACTAGTGAAATTTCATACATTTTAGTGTTTTTCAGTTGAAAATTTTCATTTCTGTTTATTTAGTTGTTCTACAAAACATTTTCCATGCAGTTCCCTAGATTTGTGCCTTTGATAGTAACCTTGTAGGCTTTATGGTTTCTTCGTAATTATTGATTTAAAACAGCCATAAAAACTTGTGACGTTTTCATAAAATGCACTATAGTCACCCTATTCGTTCGTACGTTCGGCTGTTGCAGTGGACTACGCACATGATAATTTGGTAGAATGTTATTGTAAATGTTTAGCTACATTCTTAACTTTTGATTACCGCACATTTCCTGCGCCAAAAGAAAACATAACTGCGGAAATGTTTCGCGGTATCGAATATTGCTCAGTCTCAGCAGAAAACACAACGAGAGACACCGAATCGGCGAATTCTGAGAGCGGAAGGGAGAGAAGTAGGTAGTGGTAATAAGTCGATGTCCTTGTTATCTCATAGCATAGCACTCGCAGCTCAGCTGCGGTGCTGTTTCGATGGAGGAGTGTGGAGCTTCGCTGTTTCTGTATACACACTTAGATTTTTTTTACAGGAGTTAGTATTTTTACTGGAATTTTTGGATTACTGACTCGGTTAAAATTCAAATGACTGTTATTCGTAAAGATTGGATAAAATCGATTTTTTTTTTATTTTTCATCATTGCACGGGGTTAACAGAAGTTAGTCTGTAAATTTTCATAACACATTTTCCCAACTTTGAATTTTTCACAGATTTTTTAAATTTTACCGAAGAGTTCCGCAAATCAAAAACTCGGTAAAAATTACTGACTCGATAAGTGTGTACTGATGTATGGTTGGTGAAGAGGTTAGCATGTGGAGGGTATTCTCGGGCTAGTGAATGCCACCCATCCCCACTTATAATTCAGTAATACACTATTTATTCATTTCTGTTTGATATGTTTACAAAGATTGCAAACAGAAATGAGCATTGCAGTGTAGTTACCAATTTTCCAAGTCATATACTTCAGATTACTGTTCAAAGTCCTAGATTTTTTTATAACGGAATCATGAACAAAAAACAACGGCGCCGGTGGTGTAGTGGTAAGCGTGATTACCTCTCACCCCAGCAGGCCTGGGTTCAATCCCAGTCGGCGCCGCCGGGATTTTCTGAGGCATAACATCTCTGATCACGCCTTCCTTCGGATGGGAAGTAAAGCCGTTGGTCCCCGGTTCATGAGTTGATGGGTCGATAGGTAGGGTCCAGGTGTGGGAGCTGCCTTCCTGGCACGTCGGTAGCATTGGTGCTCGGCACGGAAAACAAGATCGACGGAAAAAACAAACCAAAGGAAGAAAAATGAACAAAAAACCAAAGACCACTATGACAAACGCGATCGGTCATACAATAACAAATCTGTGATGATAATTTAGTGCCTCAAATTGCAATAGTGTTCGAGATATACTCCCTAGCAAACTCGAAGTGGCAGTGAAAGTGCCTGTGGACGCTGAATCGTATCACATTAAGAACTCAGTATGTTCCATTCCCAGGTAGGAAATTTTCTCAACTTCCGTGGGCATAGAGTATCACTGTGCTTGTAATAATACAGATTCATACATTGGTTGGCATAGAAAGCTTTCAATTAATTACTGTGACTGAGTTCTTAAGGCATACTGAGTTCTTAAGGTGGTATGGTTCAGCGTCCACAAATCATAGGCACTTTCACTGCCACTTCGAGTTTTCTAGGGAGTTAATCTCGGGCACTATTGTCATCACAGTTTTGTTATTGTATGGTTTCCGGTAGCAGATAATGGCCTCCTGGAAAAAGCGAAGTGGAACCAGAGCCCGAGGTTCTGGATCGTATCACCTTAAAACAATTTCTATGTAAAGATCCCTTCAGACCGATCGCGTTTGTCATAGTGGTCTTTGGTTTTTTGTTCATGATTCCGTTATTAAAAAATCTGGGACTTTGAACAGTAGTCTGAAGTCTATGACTTGGAAAATTGGTAACTACACTGCAATTTTCATTTCTGTTTGCAAACTTTGTAAACATATGAAACAGAAATGAATAAATAGTGTATTACTGAATTATAAGTGGAGTTGGGTGGCATTCAATAGCCCGAGAATACCCTCCACATGCTAACCTCTTCACCAACCATACATCAGCACACACTTATCGAGTCAGTAATTTTTACCGAGTTTTCGATTTGTGGAACTCTTCGCTAAAATTTAAAAAATCTGTGAAAAATTCAAAGTTGAGAAAATGTGTAACGAAAATTTACAGACTAACTTCTGTTAACCCCGTGTAATGATGAAAAATAAAAAAAAAATCGATTTTATCCAATCTTTACGAATAACAGTCATTTGAAATTTAACCGAGTCAGTAATCCAAAAATCCAGTAAAAATACTAACTCCTGTAAAAAAATCTAAGTGTGTATTCAGAAACAGCGAAGCTCCACACTCCTCCATCGAAACAGCACCGCAGCTGAGCTGCGAGTGCTATGAAATAAAAAGAACATCGACTTATTACCACTACCTACTTCTCTCCCTTCCGCTCTCAGAATTCGCCGATTCGGTGTATCTTGTTGTGTTTTCTGCTGAGACTGAGCAATATTCGATACCACGAAACATCTCCGCAGTTATGTTTTCTTTCGGCGCAGGAAATGTGCGGTAATCAAAAGTTAAGAATGTAGCTAAACATTTACAATAACATTCTACCAAATTATCATGTGCGTAGTCCACTGCAACAGCCGAACGTACGAACGAATAGGGTGACTATAGTGCATTTTATGAAAACGTCACAAGTTTTTATGACTGTTTCAAAATAGGTCAAATCTGGGATTTCAAACGCTACCCTCTGGAATGGTAGTTTTGGGGGTCAGAAACACCCTGCCAAAATTTGAAGTCATTTGGTTCACGGGAACCCCTCGCTCAAACGGCTTGAAGTTTGTATGGGGAAAATCGACAAAATGTATGGGGGAGCGAGCCACTTTCACATTCGCGGCTCAAGGTGGCGCTGTAGTGGGTCGATTTTCTTCGTGTACAAATGTAGCACCTTTGAAGTATTGGGAACATTTTGGCTGAAGACCGGATGTGAATCCGAGTTACCTCCGTAAAGTTATTAGTATTTCAAACGAACACCACCTGCTTCACTTCTGGGGAGGGCCTAACGCGCTTGTGCAGTTTTAATTTTTACGAACAGGTATACGAATAGCAATGTTTGCATAGGTACCTATAACTGTTTTGTTTAACCATGAAATTGGTTGAAATTTTCATAGTGAGTAGAAAAATGTTCGAAATTTTGGTCTACTAAAAATTGGAACAGATTGGCCAAGTGGTTCCGGTTTTATTCCGGGTTTCCGAGAGGCCATCGGGGGGAGAAAAGGTACCAGTCGTCTACAACAAGGTGGTGCTGAAAATTCACAGCTACAGGCATCTATGGGTAGTGCTGATTAATATTTTAACAAAATCAACCCATATCCTGGTTCTAAATACTGAGCGTCCACCGGAAGGCCTTCCGATGACCTGGATCAACCTTAATCTGGATTATTATGTATTTTTGATCAAAGTAGGCCTTGATTATTCTCTGCAACTATATGAAATGTAGTAAATTAATGATTTTAGATATATAAGCGTTTCAATGGCTCCAAGTGGTCACCAGATGATCCGCCGGAAGATCCAAAACATTCGTAAAATTTAGTGCTACATAAATTCGATCAAAGTAGGCCTTGATTTTTCTCTGCAACAATGAGAAATGTTGTAAAATGGTGATTTTTCATATGTTAGCTGTTCAATGGCTCCGAGTTATCACCAGATGGTCCGCTGGTAGATACGGAACATCCGTAAAATTGATTGCTGTGTAAATTTGATCAAAGTAGGCCTTGATTTTCCTCCGCAATTATATGGAATACAGTAAAATGGTGATTTCTGAAATATTAGCTGGTCATTGGCTCCAAATGGTCACCAAATGACCCACCGAAAGATCTGGAACATCCGTAAAATTGGTTGCTAAGTAAATTTCATCAAAGTATGCCTTGATTTTTTATTGCAACTGTATATAATGTAGTAAAATTATGACTTTTTATATATTAGCTGTTCACTGGTTCCAAGTGGCTCGCCGAAAGATCCGGAACATCCGTAAAATGTATTGCTGCGTAAATTTGATTAAAGTAGGCCTTGATTTTGCTCTGCAACTACGTGAAATGTAGTAAAATGGTGATTTTTGTTATATTAGCGGTTCAATTGTTCCGAGTGGTCACGACATAACCCGCTGGAAGATCCGAAAAATCTGATAAATTTATTGCTGCGTAAATTTGATCAAAGTAGGCCTTGATTTTACTCTGCAACTATGTGGAGTGTAGTAAAATGGTGATTTTAGATACATTAGCTTTTCAATGGCTCTGAGTAGTACCCAGACCCAGGACGAAAAGATGGCCCTCCTGTATTCCAATCATAACTAGTCACTTCAGGAACTTTGAATTGATGATTGAAGTTGTTACGCTTTAACATCCAGTCTTCATTCATTAAAATTAGTGGACTTATTTGAAACTCTTTTAAAAAATGCTCAGATGTCCAATAAGATCTCCATCAAAGAAATTCATGGACCGTTTGAGCCTCAGAGCACTTTTCATTGCATCCATTTGAATAAATTGATGTAAAGGAAGAATATTGAGTAGAGCATCTAATGCCTTCGAAGGAGTACTATGCATTGCTCCAGTAATGGAAAGAGTAGCAAGTCTTTGTAACTTGTTCAATTTAACTTGTGCCGTTTGTTGTCTGGTTTTCGGCCACCAGATTAGTGATGCATAAGTGATTCTGGGTTTAACAATAGCCGAGTAGATCCAATGTACCATCTTCGGCTTTAGACCCCATTTTTTACCAAATGATCTTTTACAGACCCAAAAAGCATTTGTTGTTTTTTTCTATTTGTTGTTTCATATGTCTGTTCTAGCAGAGTTTACTATCTAGGATTACTCCCAAATACTTAACTTCTGACGACAGTGATAATTTAACATCTCCTAGTTTAAGATCAGTGGTAGAGACTATACGTCTTTTGGTAAAGGGTACAATTGATGTTTTCGTAGGATTTATGTTCAGTCCTTCTTGTGTGCTCCATGATAGTGTGATTTTTAATATCAATATCAATATCCAGAAACGCTGCTAATAGAATTTCCTTTGCTGTGAAGGTTTTTTCTATTTTAGTAACTAGCATATGAAGAGCTGTTATGGTGGATTTGCCTGACTGATAGGCGAATTGGGCTCTACATAGTGGGTTACCATGAAGAACATCTGATTTGACATATTCATCTATAAGTTTTTCTATTAACTTCAAAAATATTGATGAAAGACTTATTGGTCTAAATGACTTCGGTGAAGTTTTGACTTTTTTGTTTGCCTTAGGTATGAACACCACCCGGACTTGCCTCCATATTTTTGGTATGTACCCTAGAAGAAAGCTCGATTTGAAGAGCTTCATTAAAATAGGAATTATTAAAGTTTTGCACTTTTGGATATGTGCTGGAAAAATTCCACCTACACCTGGGGATTTGAATGGGCTGAAAGAGTCTATTGCCCATTCAATTCTAGAGTCTGTAAATAGAATGTTTGCTAGATTGACAGCCTCCTTGTTGAACACTACTAGTTCACAAGAGTTATTCATGCTAGTAGTACCATTTTGTTCTTCACATCTTAGAGATGTATCTTGTATGCAGTCAGTAGTAGGACTAGACCCTGGAAAATGAGAATGCATCATCATTTCCAAAGTTTCTGTTGCATTTATAGTAAAAGAGCCATCAGCTTTTTTAAGAGCTCCCAGGCCGTTAGAATGGTCCTTTGAGAGAACTTTATGAAGCCTTGCAGTTTCAGGAGTGCTTTCTATGTTTTCACACATGTGCCTCCAGTCTTTTCGCTTGGATCTTCTTATTTCTCTGTTATACTCACTTAGAGCCTCTTTATACTGAGACCAGTTTGCTGTGCATTTGGCAGAATTGAATAGTTTCCTAGCCATTTTCCTTAGTTTTTCTAATCTATCATTCCACCATGGCACATTTCTGTTGGTCGTGCGCACCTTTGCAGGGCAACTAATATTATAAGCCTGATTTATATTGCTTATTAAGCAATTAGCAGCTTTTTCTAGCTTAGAAATTGAATCAAAATCCTGTAAAATAGGCTCATTTTGACTCTGAAGACTGAAGCTGTATAGCTCCCAATTTGTTTTACGAGGATCTCTGTAAGGTTCCTTTAATACATCATTAACCGTGAATTCAAACATAATTTGCATATAATCAGATAAAGAAATTTCATCCGATACATGCCAATTTACTATACGATCTGAGATTGTTGGACTGCAAAGTGTTAGAACCAACACCTCTTCCCTTATTGAATTAATGAATGTTGGCGAATTACCCTTATTACATAGGGGAAATGTAGGTAATGTCGGCCTACATGTCCCTAATTTGGGCCCATCGCTAAAAGTCTGCTATTTATCAATTTTATCTAGATGAACGCGTTATTGGGACGTTACTAATGGATATTTTTGGTTGCTATTGAAAATTTAGTTGATTGCTGAATTTATGTATGGGCCCAAATTAGGGACACTTAGGCCGACATTACCTGCATTTCCCCTATATCAATATTTCGCTGAGAAATGAAATCAAAAAGTGACCCCTTTTGTTGATCCCCGAACTACTCCATATCGTATGATGGGCGTTGGCATCACATCCGATGATAAAGGCTTTATTTTGCCTTCTGCAGTATGAGACAAAGGCTGCAACATCAAGAGGAGGTACATCATCAACGGCGCCAGGAAAATGATTCCAACATTTTCCTCGTTGGATTCAGCTGTCGACAACAGAGTCACATTTATGCCGTCCTCATAATCGTCGTCATCATCGTAGATGTCATCGTCATCTCCATGTCCGGAGGAGTTAAGGATCGAAGAGGAACATGAATTTACTTCCTCCAACGAATTATCTCGCAGCTGATCCTCAACTTCCATCAATTCTCTATTAGTCTCCATCGCAATACGTACTTAAAGCCTATAATAAAGGGAATAAAACAGTTTTTGACACCCTTAGATCTTGGCATAAAGCAATCATGGTTGCTTTATATGTTTATACTAAGCGATCTCAATTATTTAAGTGAGATTCAAAAATGATAAAGATAATACAAAAAAGGTGAGAGGCGAATTGGGTACATATTTTATTCAGAAATAAAATTATAATATTTTAAGAACTTATTTTCTAACTATATTCAGCGTGACTATATGTCTAGGTGTACTGCCGGTAATCGCAAGTCAGTCCCATCTGCATTTTTATCAATTTTGAGTTAGCATCATTATTCAGTTTATCATTCTATGTTTTTTGAGATGTGCTATTGAAAAAATGTGGTTTGTTCAAGAAAACTGAAAAACAATACCAAGTCAAATTGTCCCACAGCGAAAAGTAACCGCAAGTCAGTCCCATTAGAAAAAAATTTATCAGAAATGTTAGACAACACATCGCATCATGAGATTTGTCTCAATATAGCTTTTGTCCACTTCCCCTAGGGTATCTGGAACATGTCCGGATGTGGCCAATATAGTTCTTACGATACTCAATTTGACCGCCAATGGATATGGCTTTGAATTATCATGTGATTTGATGTATCGCTTGATGGATTTTAATTTAAAAGGATTTACCACTTCCCCGGGTATACCCGGAACATGTCCGGGTGTGGCTGGTCACTCATCATGACCCTTATTGATCTTATTTTTGAATTCTCATGTGAATTGATTTATCGCATGGAGAGTTTGGCACGTTTGGCTCTGGTCTGATGAAGACCCATACTCACCGGAATATGTTCCGGCCATTGCTCTGGAACCAGCGGAACAAATCCAAAAACATTCAATAACGTTCTATGGGACCATAGTATCTTTCTACTGTTCAATACTGTGCTTAAACTAATGCAGCATCGGCATGGAATTGTGACTGACTTGCGGTTATTTTCCTCATTGACGTTAAATTTAATCGCAAGTCAGTCCCACTCAGATTTTGGCCATAAAATAAAAAAATTCAAATCAGAAAACTTGAAAAATCTTTGAACGCCGTTTTCTCATTTCCAGTTTTTTACAGATGGGACTGACTTGCGATTATGGGCAGTGTAGACCATAAAAATAAATAAAAATCACTGAAAGGACTACTTTCAGTAATAAATTTTTCTGCCTACTGCATACCATCACATTTCTAAACCAAACAACATTTCAGCGGTGAATTGTTTATTAACAGTAGCATGCAGTCCCTGTGTGAGAGAGAATTCCAGAGCGATTGACTAACACCATTTCCAGAGATCTGTATCTCATTAGGTATATAAACAACACACTTTGTTTTCTTCTCTATATACGCAAACTAGTCATGCATATCTACGGTAATAAACACAATAACAGCTGCACGAGATAACAGATCGTATGAACCAAAAGGATCTTGCATGCAAGGCGGGCTTGATATCAGAAACGATATCGATCCGCTTATTTAATTGTTCCTTTGTGGCACTTTTGTAGGAACTAATTAATGATAATTATCACCAAATATATGCACGCCCCTCCCTTACTGCACTCGTTTTATAGACTACACCACTTAGTCGCACCGTTAAGCAATCACTCGCGAATATACGTAGTGTTTTCACTTTAAACTTGCGAAAGATGTGGGACAATCTAAAAACCACTTGCAAGGTATACTAGGGTTGCCGACATTGTTCCGTACGGCTGCTTCCTATTGTGCTGTGCTCTGTGCTTAGATTTTTTTTTGACGACTTCCTTTTTTTGTTTATATTTTTCACTCTGTTGTCACAATGCAATTTTTTTCTGACGATGCTTCACTGCTTATTCGAAAAACACAAAGAAATCAAAACATCACAGATGATCACATAACCAGCTCTGTTATTTGGCGAGCATAATTTCACCGGATTTAGGCACAATTTCCACCGACATTTTCCTGCTCTTCAGTCTCTCTATATATACGATTTTTACGATTAACCCTTCAAATGAAAGATGTTTTAATGTAGTTTTAAGAGAACACTCATATATATTTGATTTTGTATGAAAAAATACGTTAAAAATACTTTTTCTTGACTTTCACTGCGAGGGTCTTCAACAACTTCTTATTTTAGTATTTTTAACTGAAAGATCATTTAATTTTACATAACATGTCAGAAAATTAGCGATGTTGGAGAAGTAGTTTTGGAGATTTTTTTTTTAATAAAAATCATTGTTCCGCAATATATACACCACACGTGCATGGAAACGATGAAGACGCAGGGTAGTTCACAATGCGTCTCCATCGAGTCACAGCAGCTGTGACTAACGAAATCTATGAGTAACTTACAAGCTGGGTGCAACATTCAGTTCAGCCTGGGGGCTGTCCATAAACCACGTAGACCAATTTTTAAACATTGCAGATATATTCTATTTTGCTTCTATCTTTGACAATACAGCCTATGTTGGCAGCTTGAACACTGGATTCCGTGTGTATTGTTTCAAGATAGTTATGGAAAAAAAAAATGCTGTGACGTGTGCGCGTAAATACATCCGCGTAGTAAACCGATTAAATAAGTAAATCCGTTTTGAACGAAATATCTAAATTATGTAAGCTACGCAAACCGCGCGAATTCCGAAAGCCGTGCGAGACAACCGAAGCGAGAAAAAAGGCTTATTATCATTTAAAGAGTGCTACCAAAATAAATGTGATAGCCTATGTTGGCAAGTTGATTAATTTTGGTTTAATCTCGAGATATTCAACTTATTTACTACTGTGCTTTGTATCAAATAAGGTAATTTAAGGGGTTACGCCTACCTGCAAGACCGAAAAAAAGCGAAAGTTTGGATTTTTTTCTCGAAAACGACGCAACATATTGAAAATCGGTTTTCTGCCGTTTATTGAACACACATTAAATGGTACATTTATCAGTCGATGCTGTAAAAACGAGGTCCTGGTGCCCCGCACGGCTGCTCCCCGTGGACGATGTTCTAAAAAACGCTTTTTGCGGTGCCAACTGCGGTTTGTGATGTAATCATCTGAAATTAAAAAAAAAACATGCCAAATCGTTAATCATGTGTTAAACTAGTCCTTGATCGTTCGGTTTTTTTTTTTAATTTTTTTGACAAAATGGCGGCCTTGTAAAGTTGAAGTGCCGATTTTTGATCCTTAAAATTTGTCTTTGATCGGCTGTAAAAAATCGAAATTAAATGATAGACGAAATCCGAACGATCGTGGACTGCACAAAATAGTACTGAACAGAAATCAAAACGAATCGGACGAATCGAATGTATACATTTCGAGAAAATTTTTGGCACCGGTTTTGAAAATATGATTCCGAGATAATCGCGTTTAAAGTTTCAAGTTGGGTTTAGTCCACCATAAGTGAATATTTTTGTACGTCGCACAACTTTCACAATTTTCATCGGATCAACTTGATCTTTTGAGGAAATATTCTTGACTTTATATACTTTCGTTTAGGACAATAAAAAAATCGATTTTTTGAAACTTTGCAGGTAGACGTAACCCCTTAAAGAACGTATCAATCATTTCAAGATTTCACGATCGTACCGAACAAATTCGATACTACATAAGCTCAAATGCGTTTGACAAGCTCTTCCGAATAGTGTATCACTTCTGCGTAAGCTCCGTAGACGTAGACGCGTTGATTCCGACAGCCGCCAAAGGTTTAACCTGCACCAAAACCGCTTAAGGAACGACCTCGAGTCAATAAAACCGTTTAGAGCTAAACATCTAAATTACGAAAGATACGAAAATCGCGCAAATTACGAACGCCACGCGAGACAACCGTAGAGAAAAAACAGCTTATTATCACTTAAAGAGTGCCACCACAATAAATGTGATAGCCTATGTTGACAAGTTGATTAATTTTGCTTTTCTCCTTAGATAGGTATTCTACTTATTTTACTATTAAGCTTTGTTTCAAATTAGTTATTTTACAGCACGTATCAATCATTTCAAAATTTCGCGACCGTTTCGAACAAATTCTAAACTACATACAGCTAAAAAAAAAAACTTTTGGTAAGCTCTACCGAATAGCGAATCACTTCTGCGTAAGCTCCGTAGACGTAGGCGCGTTGAATCCTAAAGTCGCGAAAAGTTAAACTGCATCAATACCACAAAAGGAAAGATCGATTTTACAGTCACGTAGGGTTTAGTTCATAGATTAACATTGACTGCTGTTTAGAAATGTAAGTACTTGAACAAAAAGAAATAAGTTAACTCAAATGCTTTAACCGCATGTATCAGAGATTTCGCGTATTGAGAGAATAATTCACTAATCGAGTAAAATAAACTCAGGTGAAAACAATTCTTACACTGCACTCCTTGTTAATCTGCTTAATGCTATTGGTCTGCTTGCGTTTTCTTATTGAAGTTCAAGACTAGATAGGAAGATTTATTTTACAACTTTAAAGGTTAGTTACCTCCCTAAGCGAAAAAAAAACATCCTAATTCTTTTGTTAATCTACCTAACGTTATTAGACTTTCTGAATTTTCTTATATCTCATTAGTCTAATATAATAAATAATTGAAATCTTTAATTCACCTAATCAATCATAACCCATGCTTTATTAAGTGCCTGCACTTGTGCTTTTAATCTAAAGTTAAACGTGTTTCAAGTTTCAAGTTTTGATTTTGACCTATACCTATTTATTATATCTTAGTTCGACCCAAGTGATACCTTCAAGTGACTAAAATGCTTCACTTTGAAGTTAGCTTCCTAGCTGATTTTTAAATTATATAGGGTATATGCTCCAACTATGCTCACACGCTTCCACTATGTCGCACCGCAAAAATACGTAAGGGGATGTCAGAATAGAAGCACGCCACAGTGGAAATCCCGGGCCATATTGCAAATAAATGTTTAATTAAAATTAAAATGAAGATTAGTTATTAATACCATGTACAAAAATGGTGTTTACCATTGTTCCCTGAGTAATACTTCAATGAAAACAACAATGAAAGCTTGTAACACAAATAGAAGGAGCACTGTTGGGCACTTTCTGAAATATTACTATAATTCCCTTGCAAACCCAAATAAATCTATCTGCGTAAAAATAAATAAAATAAGAGTGATTTGCGGCTAAACCCGCCAGTATGCACCCAACGTCAGTACCTATACGTAAGCGTACTACGACGCGGCTCTCAAACAAAGGAGTAATAAGTGTGATACTATCACTGCTGGACTAGATCTGGTTTTCTCATGCAGTGGTTCATCAGAGAGGGGAAGCTTAGTAATCCTCATTGCCTGCCCATGGCGCCATTCTATCGCGGCATGAGCCAGCAACGCCGGCCATAAACCTACCGTCTCCAACAGTCCCCTATAAAGCATGAAATTAAGCCCGCCCACCAACAAGGTGCAAAAACTAGTCAAGTACAGCAAAATGAAAACGAAATTTGTCAATTGCATAAACTGACATCAAAATACTATTTCAGTTTCATGTGGATATCAAAACTTGATTTCAATTTGCTGTTATTTTGATGTTGGACTTTGCTCGGGGTGCCACCCCTATATTTATGAATAAAATTTTCATTTTCATTTTCATTATCAAGCACAGAAGGGGGTCATAGGGCCAGGTCTCCAGTAAAACATCAATGTCCATACAGCACAAGGGTAGAGGTAAAGATTTGGCACTACAGAATAATAATCACAGGGATCAATTGAATCCTGCTTAAGATTCCGGATAGGGAGGAATAGTGTTTCAAGTAGGGGATAGTCGGAGTAACAGTAGTATTAGTAAAAGTTGGAAAGTAAACGTACAGAGGACCATGTTTGCAATACCTGTAAATCTTGTTTTATGATTTCATAATTTTTAAACCCTTGTATCCCAAAATTTAGAAAAAAAATGCCTAAAAGATCATACAGCATCATAATAACCCGGAGCGGTTCAGTTCAATGTTCTACTACACAAAAATAAGATTAAATACAATTAGATTGGTTTCACCCGAAATTCTTGAAATACTTAACGTTTTAAATGAAACATTGCCATTTCCAAACTTCATGTTGTTAGTTTTCTTGAAGGTCTTGTGCTTAATTCTTGATTTGTCTTTCGCTTCGTATTTCTAAGAAGTGACTCTATAAATAGATAAAAAAACAAAAACAACGCTTCCCGCCCACAAGCTGTAGACCGAGTGCAGAATCTTTGTGATGATACTATCCAAACGTGCATACCCATAGAAATAAATTCAATTCAATAAAGGATTTAATAGAATTAAAAAGGAAAAAAACATGATTTCTACTGTGACTAAATCCAGCATTCCTACTAAAATATCAAATGCTGTGATTAATCATTTATTATTAGTACAGAGCAATAAACAATGTACGGTGATGATTAATCTGTTAATAAGCTTTTATAAGCGAATTCAAATGCACTTTTGGTAAGCATCAACACTGATCTGGCAACACTAGTGTGCATCTTTTCAATGTGGTAAAGATCCAGATCAGCCCTGGGACCTGGTAGCCTAATTAAACTACCTCAAGGTTTTGCCAAAGCCTAGGGCCCTATATTTATGAATAAAATTATGCAAAAATGTAACAGAAATTGCTTCATTGCCCATTTAAGTCTTCGGTAAGTATGTTTTCACCAAATTTGACAAAACCAACTACATAAAGTATCAAGTTATATATAGTTATGTATAGTTTTCATTTGATTTCATTCGTAAACATCGTTCATTTGTTATGTATTAAATAACAATGTAAAATCCAATAGTTAATTTGAGTAAACAATAACAGCTGTTGCTAGCATGATTAATTATCAAACTGCTATGTTTATAAACAAGCATTAATCGATTTCACTCAATTTAAGACGCATAGCCCTTTTGCCTTATAGGGGTTGGCACTCGCCCCATTGCAGTTTCAAAAATAGATTTGAGATGACATTTTGAAAAAAATCGTACACATTTTTTTTTTTCCTTTATTTAACGTCGGTCTCTGTTCCGCAATCTAGTGCCAATCACCGACGAACATCGATTGCCATCCATTGACGACAATCGAATGTGCAGGAAGGCAGATTCCACACCTGCGTAGGATATCGCACCCATTCAACACACTTGGGCCGGGACCAACGGCTTTACTTCCCTTCCGAAGGAAGACGTGACCAGAGACAACTTTTGACGAGATATAATTTGCGTTACATTGCTGATGTATGCAGGCAATAATACGAAGTTGCAATACGGTGTAGAAACTCCTATAAATATCCTCTATTTGGCATATATAGAACGTACAATTGTTAAGGTGGCACTCTTTCCACACCCGACCCTACAGGAAGCATTGTTACACAGCCATTCCATAGCAAAACGATATAGTGGTTCTCAGAATTTCGTAACAATTGGTATTTTTGTTCCTTATCGAAAAATATTAGAACCGTATTTTTTATTTTCTCATTAGGGTGACTATTTCCAAGTTAGGGTGGCCCAAAACATCGATTTTTTTTATCTATTATTTTTTCCAAAAATGGTATTTTTTTTTAATCCATAACTTTTGAACCATTGAACCGATTTGAATGATCAAAATATCAAAAGAAAGGTTAAAAGAAATACTTTTCAGAAAAAAATATATATTTTTTTTGAAAATTTGAGTTTTGTATAGAAGAACTTTGGTTGTTTTTGTTTTTTATGGTTTTCATGGTTTGTAGACAATGGGCGTAACACGTTTTTATATTTTCTACACAACATATCAAAAAATCAGCGATGTATTTTTCTTCGTTTTTGAGTTACGATTTTTTGAAATTATCATTTTTAGACATTTCGCTCATTACGCCAATACGACTTGATTACCCTGCGTATCCATTGATACATATCGAATGTAACATGGTTACATTACTTAATTATTTCAATGTCTGATCCTAGACTACCATGATATTCATAGAAACTTGAATCAAATTTATTGATTGCTTTTGGGTTATGTGTAAATAATAATTACTACAGTAGCATAGGAATTCAAATAGAATATTTTTATATTAAATTTGGGTAGTACTAGTAGTACATCTTTCACAGACTGTTTGGAACTCCATATCTAGTCCATATTTAGACTAGAATCAAATCATGGTTTCAAACTATGCACATGGCAGGTTTGAAATAAAATTCATTAATTTGTTATTTTTTTAAAATTTTTTTTTTTTTATTTGTAGACATAAAACATGCTTAAAGATACTTTCAAAGTTTCACAGAATGTTCTTCTTCCGAGAACGAGAATCGTTTCACAATCATATAATTTTCATTTTCTGGCCTAAAACTATGATATGACTGTGTTCCGGAAATTTGTTTGACACGATTATAACGGGTTTTATGTTTTCTTTCCATCGCTTTATGATCTGAAGCCATAGTGCATTTTTGAATCGCTTTTAGTAATTGCCCATGTATAAAGCTCTTTAGCAGTTGTAATGTGCTGCCCCTGAAAACTTGCTTTAGCAGCATTTCATTTCAAGTCTCCTCCCATCGTTTGTAGTAGGCACACTGTCAGTACTTCTGATCGATTGTAAACTGGGTGCTTCTAGTGACTCTGAAAATGAAGTTAAATTTGGCTGTGATACTTGTTTCGGAGAAAGCATCCGTTTCGGTTCGCGTAACGGTTAGTAGTGAATTTTATTTCTCTAGCTTAATCTAACGAAACTTAAACCCTACACATTTCATGTAGTCTGAGAGAGGTACCTTGTCTGGTTTACAAAACATCATGGACCAATACACTCGCTATCGTACAAGGAAGGACAATTAGTTGGAAGTTGGAAGTTGAGTTTTCATTCAACGCTATGCGGAAAGAAAACATGTGGTGACAAATAAATCAAACGTTAACATTCTAGTGCAACATGTGCGCAAGTCGCTTGTTGCTATTTTACATCTCTGTGTTGTCAATTGGCTTAAGTGTGTCAACTTGGCGGGCTACAACAAAAGTCTTTGCTGTCTTTGAGAAATTCGACACTGTTGTATGTTATGGAAATTTGGGTGCTGCAAATCTAACAGCTCTGAAACTTAGAGAATTTGAGATGCATTGAAATATTATGCTACACCTCCTCCGTTTGGAAGAATGACATAACGGAGTGAAGTCATTCAGTGTATTGTTGTCAACAAATGACAACCAATCGAGCAAATCACGACTAACAACAGAAAAGAGCACATCAGCTATTGCGAACAAAATGTCGGAAACCATCTTCTCGTGACTCAAGGCTCGCCTACGCAAACTAATACCATCTTCGGGTTGTGGAAAGTTTCCCCTATCCGATGACGCGGGTAATTTGCGTTTGATTGGCGTGGAAAGAATAATCAACGTTTGTTTATAAATGTTGATTGTACCTTTTCATTTGTTGGTCTAAAATATATTGAATTGGTTCCACTTTTTGATAGATCGAAATTCTATCCGCCAGCCTATGAATATAGCGACTATAGTTATAACTCTGTAATCTGAACGTGGTATAAGAAGGGTTAAAACATTTCTTAAGTGCAGGTTGAACTAAAACACGAAATAAACTTCAATTTTTGTTTATTGAATAACAATCAGGGAAAAAAGTTAAATAACTTTTTACTTATTTAATCATCAACCTTTTGAAATATCTTCGAATTGACTTTTTACTCCTTTAACCATGAATCTCTTCAAATCACTGCGCCAAATTGATCACGGTTTGGCTGCGGCAGTTTTGGACTGTTTTAAACACTAAGCGAAAGCAGCAGGAGGAGTACCGGAACATTAGCACCAAATACCTCGAACAACACATTAACAGCTTAAGCAGACGAATCTCCACATGGAATCTTCAAAGATAATTTAGGGGAAATGAATGTAATATCAGCCTAAATACCCCTTATTTAGGCCCATACATAAATTCAGCAATCGAATAAATTTACAATAGCGACCAAAAATATCCATTAGTACGACGCGTTCATCTAGATAAAATTGATAAATAGCAGATTTTTAGCGATGGGCAGAATCTTAGATCCATAGGCCAACATTAGAGCCATTCGCCCTAGTACGGCCCTTGAGCGAATAACTCAGCAAGGCATACAATATGCGGCATATCAGATCTTTTGACGTGATTATTTATCACATCAATGTCAGTTTCGTCTTCACTCTGTAAAATAAGGTTTTTGGTTAAAATATTGCAATGTCAATGAGTGTGTTAATATACCTATAGCCATCTAATCAGCGGTGATGCATTTTCATTGTTTTAAAAATGCGAAGAGCCCGACGCCGATGGTGCGAACCAACACTTTGATATGCTCTAGAAACAAGTGAAACCCCAATATAACACTAATTATAAATACACACGAATTTCAGATCCCCACCGAGAATCGAACATTCCCTAAAGAACCCCCAAACAATCCTGTTCACATTACAGCCTATATCTTGTAGTATCAGCTGTCTTGCTATGAGCACCAGGATTTTCAATGAAAACTAGATATATGACTGCTCATTTCAAGATAGCCCATATTACGTGATATAGACTGTAATGTGAACGGGGTATTTTAAATTGATATTTAGTATTATTACTGTTCCAGTTTTTGATATCCAGCATTATTCCTGTTGAAAGAATTTCGCTCAAACTCGCTGAGTCATCATAATTTATCATCAACCATTAGAACACTTGTTGAATCTAAAAATAAAAAAATAAATTAAATAAACAAACATTATTTGATGGACTTAAATCAACACTTTCATTGATAATTTTTTAAAGTATATTCTAAATATTTTTTGCAGCAATGAATATTTTTCAAACTTTATATTTTTAAAACAAGTACTGAAGATCCAAGAATTAATTCGTTAGTAATTTGTTTACCGGGATTACTTTGATAGAGCTCGATGAATGTAGAAAAAAATGCGTGAAACTCAAGCATTTTAGTTCTTTAAATATGAAACTTTGAATGAGTATATAATCAGAAAACATCATAGTCAATAAGATTACAACATTGAATTTGTGATGGCTATATCGGAAATTCTTTTCATAAGTGATGGTTTGAGTGCTTTTTCAAACAGGCGAAAAATACGAAAATTGTTTTTTTTAATATATTTGTAAAATATGTAACACATACTATATAAAAACTATATACGATTTCAACGGAAACACCCTAAGCTATTTACTATATGGAACCAATATTTCTAATTTAGAAAAAGGGCAGCGAGTAAATTTAATCTTTATATTATACTATCAAAGTTACCCGCATTATCGAAGAAACCCCGTTTTACGGTACCAAAATTCCGCGGTATGATAGGAGATGAATGTCTTTATAATGTCATCAGTTTGTCCATATTTCAGGGCTGGTAGCAGGTCACTTTTTAGTGACTTTGTCACTATTTTGAAGTCAGTCACTAAAAAGTTTCACACCAAAAAGTCACTAAAGTCACTATTTCCCTAAAAATAGTCACTAAAGTCACTTTTTAGAGTGAAATGGAAAGATATCAACACCATTTTTAAATTTAGTACTTGGCACTAAGGAAGTCTACAGTAGTTATGACAAAATATGCATATCTGTTGAAAAATTAACAATTTTAACCAGGATGACCAGTGAAGCGCAAAAATTCAAGAACCTTTGAAACACCAGGATATGGGAAATGCCTTCAATTTCGATAAAAAATCGTTGAAAATATACCTCCTATATCCAAAATCTAGGAAACTTTTCAGGGGTATTTGTCTGTCCTAGATTTTCAGAAGTCTTTGAAGAACTATCAAGAACTTAAAAAATCAAATGACAGCTTAAGACAATTTTAAATGAATTCTTGGAATGACACCAAGACATTTCAGAGAAGAATACCAAAGTACAGACTACGAAAGTCTCATGTAAAATTAAGTGCTCTTAGGGCCGATTTCTTCACCTCCGCTTAAATCTTAAACCAGATTTATCCATATAGTTAAACCTGGTTGAAGGCTTAAGCGAAAAACCCAGCCCTGAGACTGACACATACGAGCGTTGCTTTTGATTATTGTTTAAAATTATTAAAGATGCCAAATTCAGCTCTAAAACAATACTGGAAATAATTCCAATATAATTGAGAGAATTCTATAATGATTGGATGAGGATTCTGTGTTCAATTCTAATAAGAATTCAAAACTAGCTCTGACATTGTTTAAGAAAGCTCTGATGAGAATTCCATGTGAATCCCGCGAACTTCAAAGATGATCCCTGCGGATAGCTATAAAAGAATTATGGAATGATTTCTGAGGATACTTTCAAGAGAACTCTAAAGAGTTCCAAATAAATTCCGAGAAGAATTCCAATGGAATCGGCTTTTGAGGGTTGAATCTCGAAGGAATTCTTCGAAGAGTGTCAAGGGTATTCTGAGATGGATTTTTGTTTTGAGAATTCTGAGGAAATACCATGGAAATTGTGAGGAGAATACGAACTGAATTTCCAATAGAATTCAAGGGAGAAGTCCAAGATTATTCTAAGCAGAAATTTATGTAATGCTCAACCAGTAACATTACAAAAAAAGTCCAGGAAAATCTGAAAATTGCTATTTGCTGGCATGTATAACGTAATCAAAGGGAAATTATTCAAATCACTTCAAGTGCTCTTCATAGGAGCTTCCGTTGAGAGTTTCGATATAATTAGAGGAATTGATGAAATGTGATTTTAAGTTTCATGACAAAAACAGTTTATTACAATATTAAACCTTATTTGAATTTCTGAGTCATCATATAAATTTCACTATTGGTTACTTATTTATTATTTAAAGGTCACTATTTGGTCACTATTTCCGTAATTTTAGTCACTAAAGTCACTACTATTATATCGCACCAGCACTACCAGCCCTGATATTTCCGTGATTTTAAAATCCATTGGTGCAGTGGGAAACACTGTTCCATACCTTCAGGGATAGTAACTACGAGCGTTTTGTGGAGCTGAGGTCAACGCTGCCAAACGACCTGCATAGTTCTCGATTCCATCGGGTACGATAATCTTTGGAGCTTTTTTTTCTTTGAAACAATCTTTTGTCGGATGGTAATCCTTGCGTATATTCCCCACTCGAGTCTCAATAATGTCAGTATGGCAACCCTGCGTTTTTCCTCCATTCCGCCAAAAGAAGTAAGACAATAAATACACGAGTCATTTTATGTCGCTCCCCTTGGCTAGTTTCTGCACCTTGTTGCTGGTGGGCGGGCTTAATTTCATGCTTTAGTGGAGTGTTGGAGACGGCAGGTTTATGGCCAGCGTTGCTGGCTCATGCCGCGATAGAATGGCGTCAAGGGCAGGCAATGGGGATTACTAAGCTTCCCCTCTCTGATAAACCACTGCATAAGATAACCAAAGATCTAGTCCAGCAGTGATAGTATCACACTTGTTACTCCTTTGATTGAGAGCCGCATCGAAGTAAAGGGTGTCCACGATGAAATTGCCACACACAAAATTGATTCGCAAAATTCGAGTTTTCATCCGATTGCCATCAAATTTTCAGGGATTGAGAAATAACTATTAAACTTCATTTTACCATTTTACTCGTATTTTATTTACAGTCCATACGCAAATGCCCGCACCTTGGCCTTAACCCCGGCCATAAGATTCTGCACAACCTGTGAATCAACCGGTTTTTGCATGTAAACCCATACTTTCTTCAGTTCCTCGACTGTCTTCACTACCTTAGGTCGTTTAAGAAGGTGCTGCTTCATAATCGCCCAGTACTTCTCGATGGGGCGGAGCTCCGGAGTGTTGGGAGGGTTGAACATTTTCGGCACGAAATTGACCTTATTGTCCGCATACCACTTCAGCACGTCCTTGGAGTAGTGGCATGAGGCCAAATCCGGCCAGAAGATTGTTGGGACGTTGTGGGCCTTCAGGAGAGGAAGCAGCCGCTTCTGGAGGCACTCTTTTATGTACACCTGTCCGTTCATCGTGTCCTGGGTCACGAAAGGTGCACTCCGCTTCCCGCACGTGCAGATGGCTTGCCAAACCAGAAATTTCTTCGCAAATTTGGACTTCTTCTGAGTGCGGACATGCTCCGGAACGCTGAACTTATCCTTGGCCGTGAAAAACAGGTTGCCGGGGATCTGTTTGAAGTCGGCCTTCACATATGTTTCGTCGTCCATGATGCAGCATTCAACTTTCGTCAGCATGTTGAGGTACAACTTCCTGGCACGGGTTTTGGCGGACTTGTTCTGCTTCTCGTCGTGATTACCTTGAACGTTCGAAGCCCAGCCTTAGTTTTGGCCTTCTGGACAAAACTTCGGCTTAGGTGCAGCTTCTTAGCCACATCCCTAACGGAGGCGTTCGGATTTCGGTTGAAGGCCCCAACTACGCGGTTGTGATTTTTGGTGTTGTACGGAATACTTTTTCCTTCACTTCTGGGCTTCCGATCGGTGGTCAACCGTTCCTCGAACCGCTTAATCACTCGCGACACCGTGGAATTCGCGATTCCCAACGTTTTAGCGATGGAACGATGCGAGAGATCCTTGTTCTCGTTATGAATGCGCAAGATTTTATCACGCACGAGCTGTTCTTTCGACTCCATTTCCGCGAGTTTTGATCACAGGACTTTAAAACTTGCACTATGCACTATGCACTATGCACTATGAACTAAATCCACCCAAATTTTCATTAAATTCTACCCAACGGTTAAAAAGTTAGAGCAATTTTATTGTGTGGCAATTTCATCGTGGACACCCTTTACGCTTACGTATAGGCACTGACCTTGGGTGTGATACTGGCGGGTTTAGCCGCAAATCACTCTTATTTTATTTATTTTTACGCAGATAGATTTATTTGTGTTTGCGTTTGAAATATTTCATAAAGTGCCCAACGGTGCTCCTTCTATTTGCGTGACAAGCTTTTATTGTGGTTTTCATTGAAGTATTACTCAGGAAACAATGTTAAACATCATTTTTGCACATGGTATTTTAACTAATCTTATATGTGCTTCATTTTGATTTGGGATAAGTGTTTGAACTATGGCTCGGGATTTCCACTGTGGCGTGCTTCTATTATGACATACCCATACGTATTTTTGTGGTGCGACATAGTGGAAGCGTGTGAGCATAGTTGGAGCATCCCCTCCCCATGGACATGGAGGTTGACGGTACTGAAGCAAAGGGTTATGTTTAATTTCTTTATATTTGCAACGATGATGATATCCTATAGTGACACATATCACCTTCTTAATGCTTCAGTATGCCTCAAACGATTAATTCTTGGTTGTTAATAGAACTTCCTTGATGAAATCGGCTGCTTCATGCAGCCTGAGTAATTCTGATTATACAGGGTGCGTGACGAATTTTTGCAGTAAATGGCATATTTGAGAAAAAATACACCAGTTAGTTATTCTAGCAATGAATTTTGTGCGATTTATTTTCTTTCGCAACATATGGAAGTTTCGATCCATAGATGTCATCACTGCCTTGATTTTAGCTTTTAGCGACTTAAGTGTGGTGTGAGGGGTTCTATTGGTATCCCGTTGGACGACGCCCTATACAAAATAATCTAACGGATTGATATCGGGACTGCTTGGGGGCCAAATTTCTTCCTCCCAAATTTACGAGATATTTTCCGTAAGCCATTTCTGTGCTTTATTAGCAGTATGAGCAGGTGCTCCGTCTTATCACTTTCCCAAGCCTTTTTTAATATTATACACTGTTCTTTCAGACACATTTACCGGCCGAATTATTTCTTTCATGCATACTCCGGCGCGCAACAAAGCGACAACGACTGACAGATTGCTCTCTTGTTTCGACATCTGTACGTTTACTCAACATTGTTTACAACACCTAACAGTATAAGCTATCCAGTGCTGCCAAATATATCTAAATCATGATGCACAAGCATGAGAAATTACTATTTGAAATTTACTGCAAAAATTCGTCACGCACCCTGTAGTATCAGATTTGTTCTGTATACAGAGGAACTGGGAGGGCTTATTAGAAACTTCTTACCAATAAATTAATGATCTTCTAGTAAATTTTGCATATAATTTTAATAATATTTTATTATATTATTTTTGTTACAGTCAATTAACATTAGCATACGATAAACGAGATTTTATATTACTTGGTCGTTTTTGCGTAAAATAATCAATATTTATTTTACTTACAATTACCTTTGAAAGTTTTTTTTTCAATTTTTTTTTTTTGTAATCTGAAATTTTTTTTCAATTTGGTTAGAAGTTTTGAAGCTAACGCATGTCCACAGGCATAATAGAAAGATAGACAGAAAGAGTGTTTCATGAAGAATGGTTGCATTCAGGGTTGCTTCCACTCACTAGCTTTAGATGAGTGATTTTCGAAGTTTTGAATTCGTTAGATGTTGTAATGGAGATTTGTGTTGTTGGATGCGGGAGGAGATTGGGTGGCGGGTGTTTGACTCATAGAGCCTGTCAGTTTCGCTTTCAGAGTGTCGCAGTCGGCGGTTTTATGATTCGTGAGCGCTCGCGATTCGTAGAATCGTTGATTGTGACTACAAGTGGATCTGGCGGGTTTTGTGTGTCGGACGCTTGCTTGTTGGCCTCCTCTTGTGTCTAACATGTGCAGAGTATCATTATAGTGTCTAATTGTTTTGAGATTACTGGTTGCGTGAAATATATTTGTGAGAATATCTCTTTGATATTTTAGTTGTCACGTTTTGGTTGTATTTTATATTTTATTTCTTTCATGTAATTATCGTAAATAATAGTTATTAAATAATAGATAGTTCATCCATATATTCGTACTTTGACGCGAAGCGCTGTGGATTATGAGACCCTGGAGGAATCGATTTTGCTTACTGAGCAGAAAATCATGGATTTAACTCCAAGCTCTTCCACAGCACAATAAATCGCCACCATCATTTGTATATTTGATATTGAACATTAACCTCGGAAACTATTTGCATATCAAGTGAAAACGTAGTCCTGTATTGTCGCGAAGCGTTATGGTTCTGAGATGCTCGATGACCCTGAAGGGATCGTTTTTGCTTACTGAGCAGAAAATCATGGGTTTAATCCCAAGCTCTCCGTCATGACTCTTAAACTTCATGATCACTAAACAAAATCAATATGTTCTTTCGATAGCCGGCTATCGAGAAATTAAATAAACAACAAATAAACAATACATACTTTTGGTCGCATCGCCAACTTGAAGTAAATCCTAACCGAATACCCTACCTAACCCTCAAACTCCGTAGCACTTATGAGGGTGTCGCTAAGTCGGTGGCCTCTCGTTAAGTAAGTACTACATCAACATTTCCTTCCATATCCCTAGTTATGGTAAAGATGGGCGTGGCCGGGAATAGCGACAGTCGTGCTTCTGTTACTCTTATTTAGATTGGAACCAATGTTTACTCCCCAGCATTATTCCTGAAAGTAGTCTGACTGAGAATTTCAGAAGAGACGTAAGTGTCGCTAGTATCCAATCTACGAAGTATATCATAACAACGCTAACGCTAACACGTGTGAGCATAGTTGGAGTATATTCTCTATATAATTTAAAAATCAGCTAGGAAACTAACTTCAAAATTAAGCATTTTAGTCACATGAAGGTGTTACCTGGGTCGAACTAAGATATAATAAATAGGTATAGGCTTAAATCCAAAGAACTTGAAACACGTTTAATTTTAGATTACAAGCACAAGTGCAGGTACTTAATAAAGCATGGGTTATGATTGATTAGATGAATTAGAGCTTCTAATAATTTATTAAATTAGGCTAATGAGATATCATAATCATCAAAGGAACTTAAATAAGAAACTTCAGAAGTCTAATGACATTAAGTAGATTTACAAAATAATTAGGATGTGAGGGGTCCGCTTAGGGAGGCAACTAACCTTTAAAGTTGTAGAAAAAATCTTCTTATTTAGTCTTGAATTTTAAAAAGAAAACACAAGCAGACCAATAGCATTAAGCAGATTAACAAGGAGAGGAATAGTTTAGGAAATAAGTAAAAGTAGAGGTATGTGACAATTAATAACTTTTAAACTTTTGGAGGTATTGTATTCCCCTGAGTTTGTTGTACTCGATTACTATATTATTCTCTCAATACGCGAAATCTCTTATATAAGCCGTTAAAGCATTTGAGTTAACTTATTTCTTAGTGTTCAAGTACTTACATTTATATTTATCAACAAAAATCATGTACGCTTCTTTGAGGGACATCATTAACAGGCGTTTTTGAACGTGTTCTTTTCGTCCATTTCTAAACTCGGAAACAAAATCATTTGTTCCGGGCATAGGTCTACTAATATCATTGTCATGAAAAAATTCCCTAACTAGTTTTTTTGTATCATCGTTGATCGCATGCCCACTTCTTTTGTTGGGTGTGCTTAGAATACCCTGCTCATTAACAAGGCTCTTCACTTGCCTCACCATGTACGTTGGTGCGTTGAATTCTGCTACAAAACAAAACATGAACTTCTCCTTTAGCTGCACAATCATTTCTTCGTATGTCTCTACTTTGCTAATGTCTGCTGTATCTAGGCCAAATATATTTTTTCGCACTGCTTGTGTACCGATGGTACCGTATCTGAAGGAAAGAAGAAGAAAAAATAATTAATAAGTGCAATTAGGAGGTTGCAGTTAAAAGTTGATAGAATCATCAGGATGACTGTTCTTACCTAGCTCATCTACGGATTGATGGCCACTCATTGATGGACCTGGATCATCACTATGCTGCTGCCCACTAGTTGACGGTTGGATATTTACTTCATTTCCAACCGATCGGCGTTTTTTCATAACTGGACTTCTATTATGAGATATCACGCTACGGCATGACTCAAAAATGCTCATCGTTTCATCAATTTCGTGGTTATATCCCATAGAATGTATTTTTTCTGCCATCGTTGACGATATGGCCCGTAACTTATTTCGGTTGCATCTCGGATTATTTATATTTGCACAACATTTCAATCCTTTGAGCCTTAATTTACTACTTTGGTCCATGATAATAATTTTACTACAACTTGTCTTCACAACTTTCGTTATCAGATTGACTGCTGCTTGTATGAAATCAACCTTAGTTTTATAGTGCTCATAGGGGAATTTACGTATTCTCGTCAATCTAAGCAGCGTCCGAACTTCTATTAGCGATTTCTCAGCGTCACACACATACATGACAGGTTTGTTTGTTGACATTTATCTGCTGCTTGCTGTTCTACCAATTCCAATCGACAGAATTGATCAAAACGGGTTGAACATGTTTTTACAACGCTCCAAACTTCTCAGGTGAGTGTGACTATTGTCGGCAGTCTCTTTTTCTTCGGCACCCTTTCCATTTGAACTGCGTGTTAACCAGCTGTTCTATTATCGGCAACTCGAAATCAGCCGTATTTTGTAGTGTGTATGTTTAATTTAAAGAAAAATATGGCATAACAGGATTGCACAGTCGTAAAAATGTAATGAGATTGAAGCTGAAAAGGTAAGGAATCGGCTTAATACATTCAGCGAAGAGTTTTGATGGGAAAATACAGTGAAATTAACGTTTCAATTTCGGTTGCCGAAAATAGTCAATGGGTGCCGAAGCCATAATTTACCCTAGGTAGAATGAAGTGGTAGGTATAAATAACAGAAGGGCATATAGAATTATGATGCGCTACGTTGACTTCCCAAATCGTTGTTGATTCGAAAGAAGATCTCAATTTAAATTTTATTCATACCTAATTATTTATGGATAATTTGAGCTAAGAATTCTAAGTTGCTCAGGATTTGCCTCAGTAGTAGACAATATAATCAATTATATTATTTTCTAATGATATAAGCCCTTTTCATATGGAATGCTCGATTAATCCAAGTGATTAGTTGCTGATTAGACAAAATTGTATCACAAATGGAGCTTCATTGGGTTCTGAGATGATTTTGAGCTTCACTGGTTTAGTTTTGTGTGAAAATGGTACTTTAAAAAAATCAGTTCAGACATGAAAAAGTTTTTGTAAGAAAAATATTTTCTCCTTAAAAGTGCCCATCTCGCGATGTATAGACGGATGGTAGTAAACATAATTACCTATCTTGAGGCAAAGTTTCATCCAAATCAAACATGGCCATTTTTTTTAAATCGACTTTAAATTTAAAAAATCGATTTTTTTCAGTGTAGGTCTCAAATTTTTTTCAGTATTTTTTTTTTCGATAATTTGGTCAATTTCCTATAAGTCATCCATATAACATATTTTTGTTGGAGTTGTCATTTTTCCATAATATTTTTTGAAAAAAATCGGCAGAAAAAGTTTGCCCTTCTCAAATGTTAGTCTAGATAAATTTTGGAAAAACTGAGTATGCAAAAGTGCTTATTTAGTCAAAGTCTACACTTCCAGAAAATTTTATTGAAATTTGAGAGGGTGCTGCCAGCTTCGATTCTATTTGGCGCGAAATGCGTCTATTATAGTTATAGCACAAAGAACGGAAATAGGCGTCATGATACGACGAAGTAGCGAGGCTCCCTACTAGCTTCTTTACAGCAAACAATCAGATAAAGATTTCACGGGCATTCACAAGAACCTTAATACCTATTTTGGTTTGTGAAATTCCGCATTGCACGAAGAATGATGGTACACTCAGGTTTTTTTTACACGGGGGATACGTACCGTGTAAAAAAAACCACGAGATTTTGATTTTTCACATGTTTAAATGTTTTTAAAAAATCGGATTTTGACGGCATTTGTAATTATAGCATGCTATGGACCATATAGACATATTTTAAAAATTTCTGTATTTACACCAAAAATTGTGATTTTTTTTAAAGTATGCCATTCGATTACCTTTAGCTTGAAACGGATAAAAACCGTGTAAAAATAACCGCGTAAAAAAACTGTGTAAAAAAACATCAGTGTACAAGGATTCACTTTATTTTTTTATTATAAATGGTTTTTTTTTTAAATACATGGTTTTTAAAACCAGGAAATTTTTAAATCATTGACCAGGAAAACCAGGAATTTCAAAATGGGAATTCACTTGCCACCCTGGAGTATACAATGGAGTCGCTTTTTACGCGGTTTTTTACGCGGATTTCGGAATTTACGCGGATTCCTGAATTTACGCGGCCCGTATCACCCGCGTAAAAAGCGACTCCAGTGTACTTTTTTAAGCATTGTCTCAAGTCTTGAATATTCCTCGAAGTATGGGAACATGCATAAATGACGTAGCATTTGAGGGGGGAGGTGGGGGTTTCAGAATTTGTGACCGGCCATGTATTGGATATAGCCAAATACGCTACGAGGGGGGGGGGGAGGTGTCTAAAATTGATCAAAAATATGCTACGTCATTTATGGATGCTCCCTATGTGGAGATTTTGTGTCTACGAAAAGTTTTGAAAGCATCCGATTTTTCTGCATACAATTGTGTGCATTCTTCGTCGCATCCAGGTGTGGCTGATCTCCTTTTGAATGGTGCACTTAGAACTTTTCTTTTTTGTGCTTCCAGTGAGCTTTTGTATATCAAATCGGCGAGGAACCGATATTCTTCCAATGGTGGAAGTGTATCTATTGATTCGACAACGACTGCCAATCGATGTTTCTTGTAAGATTAAATGGAACTCGAGATGGTACTGCATTGAGGGTCACACTTAATTGAAATGATGGTTGGAAAATGATCACTACCATGGAGATCATTGATAACCTTCCACAGACAGTCTAATGATAGCGATCTTGAACACAAAGCTAGGTCGAGTCGGCTTGCTCGAGCTGGAGGTTTTGCTACACGTGTCGCTTCACCAGTTGAAATGGTCGCACAAATCATAGAAAACACCCGCTCTATTGTCATTATATAGATCGCCCCACCCATACTATGGGAGTTCATATCACCAGAATTAATACAGGGGATGGAAGAATCGAAACTAGATTCCAGAGTTGACTACGGTTAATGGTGAAACATATACTGAAGCTATGCAAAGATCTTTGTTCTTCACAGGAAGGTAATTTTGAAGAAAGGGTAGCACTTTTTGATCCCTAAAAGTACTCCTCCATAAGAGTCGTCTCTATCCAGGCGAATAATGTTAAAATCGTGGCAGTTGAGTTCTTTATAGGAAGAAAGTCATGTTTCACAGAGAGCAAACCCGAGCAAAGTCTGAGATCAAATTGAAATCTAAATTTGATGTTGAGATTTCGCTGATAATGATTACTCAGGTTGCTGTCGTTTTGGTCGTTTTAACGGTTTGTCGTAAAACAAACCCGCAACAACATATTTTTGTAGAGCAAATGTACAGCAAAATGAAAACAAAATTTGGTATCAAAAATGTCAATTGCGTAAACTAAAATCAAGCTATGATTTCAGTTTGATGTTGATATCAAAACTTGATTTCAATTTGCTGTCATTTTGATGCTGGACTTTGCTCGGGAATGTATCACAATCAGAATTGTGAAGTAACAGTTTGAACGAGTCTAGTTTCGGCACTAGACTACGGCAGTTCCACTGTAGCACAGTGATCATATCTTCGGCCTCCTTCGATGAATTATCCATCGAAAGATATGCTTAATGCAAGGAGGGGCCATGAAACAGTCAATTGCATAAGATATTTTTTTATTTATTACAATACAATAATAATAGCACAAGTAATCTACTAATGATTTTCAGAGTATATTCTACTATTACACTACCGATGTACTTATTAACCTAACTGAAGTAGTTGCTGCATAAGTTTTTAAATTTTGTTAAACTTCTTGCTGTCTTGCATTCCCTCGGTAGTTCATTCCATAATCGAATCGAACGATAGCGCAACGATTCACTTAAAAAATTTGTAGAGCATCTTGGAATAATTAAAATACTTGACCTAGAAGATTGTGAGTGAATAAAGAAGTTTCGAAGATATATCGGACTTTCGTTTAAAATTCTAAAAGTTTGAATACACATTCTAAGTTTCATGTAGTTGACGAAATCGTACCCGAGTAATAAATTAGAAAAGTTAGAAATGTGATCGTATTTCCGCAGGTCGTATACGTATCTGGTAACGGCATTAAATACCAAGTTTAATTTCTTTGTATTTGTCTTAGAAGTTAGCCTAAAGAGAATATCCCCTTACAAACAATAACGGAACGATCAAGGATCTAGCCAGCTGAAGTCTGATATGTTGAGGCGTGGAGTGACGTAACAAAACTAGGGAGTGAAGCGTACAATACACTTTGCTGCACACAGCATTGACTTGAGGACTCCAGTTGAGGTTGCAATCCATTACAATACCAAGATTTTTAATTGCGTCGGCACCCACTTTAACTAATGGAATATCCTGAATGCCAGTTCGTTTTGATCTAAAAATAATAGTTAGTGTTTTTGCCCTGTTCAAAATAAGACCATTAGTTTCACACCATTTTAAGATATTTTCTATATCACTATTTAATAATGATATACTTTCAGAAATATTATTCAATTTGCCAGAGATGTATAGTTGACAGTCATCTGCATATAAGCGAAATTTACAATTTAATAAAACATTGGGCATATCATTGGTGAACATAGAAAAAAGTAGGGGTCCCAGGATGGATCCCTGAGGAACCTCACTCAGAACATGCACGTAATTGGATTGAATGTTACGTACTGGAGTTGCTTTTTACGCGGGGGATACGTGCCGCGTAAAAAAAAACCGCGTAAAAAAATACCGGGATTTTGATTTTTCACATGCTTAAATATTTTTTTATAAATCGGATTTTGATGCCATTCGTTATTTTAGCATGCTATGGTCCATATAGACATATTTCTAAAATTTCTGTATTTACACCAAAAATTGTGATTTTTTTTAAAGTATGCCATTCGATTACCTATAGTTTGAAACGGATAATGTGATTGGAATCAAGTTGATAGGTCGTATCATTGTTGAGAAATCGTTAAAAACGTACCGCGTAAATTGCGACTCAGTGGCACTAACCGCGTAAAAAAAACCGTGTAAAAAAACCGCGTAAAAAAACCACGTAATGGAGTCGCTTTTTACGCGGTTTTTACTGTGATCAGCCAGCCGAATATGATTCGATTAAATTCACTGAGGAATGACCAATTTTAAAACAATTAGCAAGTTTATTGCAGAGTTTCAATCAATTGAATCAAAAGCTTTGCTGAAATTTAAGACCGCCATCACGGTTAACATTTTCTTTCTAATTATGAGGGTCTTGTATGTTCAACATATATAATATGAATTCCACAATGTCCGAAAAAGCTAGCAAACCTCGTTCGGACTTGGGTTGGGTTTTTGATCTAATTTTCGTCCTACTAAGCACAACCCGCGCTTTACCTCTCTTGTTTGAACGGGTTTGAACAAAAAGTGAAATATTTCTGTCAAAGATGACTGCTAAATTTATTCACTTACCGTTGGTTTTGATAAAGAGTCACAAATTGTCGACATATTGTTTAAAATATAATACTGCTTCTTGATTCTAAATTCGTTTTACGAGTTTCAATTCCGTCCTAACGCATTGAAACGCCATTAGATTTTCTTCGTCCTACGGATAAACGTAGGAAAAGGGGATTCGCTAGGAGCGCTTCTTTTGTTTATACGCTCCTACAATACGCTCTAATATGATTTATGTGATTCTGTGGCACTACCCCGAATGTCACTACCCCGAACGCCATAACCCTGAACGCCGTTACCCCGAATGCCACTACCCCGAATGTCCTACTACCCCGAATGCCCTACTACCCCGAATGGCCATTACCCCGAAATTAAGACAAATGGAAGAACAGCAAGGGATCAAAAGAAGGGTACATTTTTGAGAAGGAAATTTCGTTTTGGATTTTATACTGAATACAAATGATAATTTTTTATTGGAATTTAGAAGCACTTAATTTGCTAATATAATTATTTTGTCTAGGTACATATAAAAGCATTTTTAAAATTGATTCATGTAAATCAGTGAAGCAAGAGTTCACTATGATTCGCGAACTTTTCCCTACGCATAGCGCATTATTGTGTGATTACTGCGCACTACTTCCAACACTATGTTCAACATACAGAATAAAAGTAAAATGGTTTCTCGCTGATGGGTTATTCCAGTTTTCATCTATACCGATAATATTTCATATTAAGTTTTTTTTTATATCTTTATTAAGGAGACTTTCAGCCGTTGGCTGGCTCGTCTCCGACCCATATTAGGTATTAGATCATAATATGGGAGCACTACGAAAGACCGAATCACAAAAGGCCGAATCACGAAAGGCCAAAAACACAAAAAGCCGAAAAAACTACGAGTTTTTTCGGCCTTTTGTTAATTTGTTTTTAATATATTATATTACATTTTTAAAATAAAGTTAGAATTATTATTATTCTGCATCTTTGAAATGAAATATAACGGAAGCTACTTAATAGCCATTCGATTTTCGTAATGAAAATTTAAAAAAAAAAACTTAAAATTGGGCAGTTTTATTTTTATGTTTGTTTGAGTGTTTAACGACGATTTAATGACAAGATGGCTTCGTTTTTTGTGAATGCGATTCAACGAGGCGGCTCAGTTGTAAGAGCAGAAAGGCTTCAGATTGTGGACAGCAAACAGCAAATTAAGTGTTTCTAAATTCCAATAAAAAACTATCATTGATTCTATAACATTCCCCAGAAAACCATTCCCTAGAATGCACCATTCCCCAGAAAAGCATTCCCCAGAATGTACCATTCCCCAAAAAGCATTCCCCAGAATTTATCATTCCCCAGAAAAGATGATGAAATTAGTAATTTATCACTTTTTTTTTGGTCATTTGATAATATATTTCAGCTTTATATTACAGAACAGCTTAATATACATATTTTATTTATTACAAAGCGCCAATGCAAGGCCCTGAATATGGATCTCCGTTCCATCCGTTAACGTAGAAAACGTAGTAAGCTTAATTCTTTCCGAATATTTCAGAGTTTTAGACACTATGATTTTTCTAATGTAAGGCGTCCATAAATATACAGGTCCGCAAGTATCTTGTACACTGATTAATGCTTCTTCTGAATACAAATTTTCTCGATAAATTTTACACATTTGATTTAATATATTTTTCATAATTAAACTCTGAAACTGATTAGTTTCACTTGACTAAATTGATGATACACTACGTTTAATTTTATGGAACTATGTATTTATCATTTCCAAACCATTTTAAAGCTCTTTAGAAAATGACAACCTTCAAGTTTTCGAGCACTTCGTTCACCATTTAAAAAGTCAAAGGGTCTAATATGCAATCCAATTCAACCAGTCGGAAACTGTTAAATCTTATCAAAGAATTGTTCGACCTGAGTTGAAGAATTTCTCGTTATGGATTGAAAAATCGGTGCATGGAACGTTGAACTATCGATTACAAATTTATAACATTATTCCACACGTTATTATCCCAAATGGTCATTACCCCGAATCCCTTGCCAAAAGCTATTGATTACATATTTTCCTTATATATTAAAAAAGGGAATATTCCCTTATTTATCATACATCCAAAGAATTAATTATTTTCTCTTTTATATATTCAAAGAAAGGAATATTCCCTTCTTTATCGTTTATCAAATAATTAATTATTTCCTTTTGTTATATTTTCAAAGAAGGGAATATTCCCTTCTTTATCATATATTTAACGAATTAATTATGTTCTCTTATATATATTCAAAGAAAGGAATATTCCCTTCTTTATCGTTTATCAAATAATTAATTATTTCCTTTTGTTATATTTTCAAAGAAGGGAATATTCCCTTCTTTATCATATATTTAACGAATTAATTATTTTCTCTTTTATATATTCAAAGAAGGGAATATTCCCTTCTTTATCGCATATCCAAAGAAATAATTATTTCCTTTTGTTATATTTTCAAAGAAGGGAATATTCCCTTCTTTATCATATATTTAACGAATTGATTATGTTCTCTTTTATATATTAAATGAAGGGAATATTCCCTTCTTTATCGTTTATCCAAAAAATTAATTATTTCCTATTATATTTTCCCCCTTGAGCCATTAAGGGGCTGTTCATTAACTACGTAGACAGTTTTTTGGGATTCTTAACCCCCCCCCCCTGCGTAGACAATTTTCCATACCCTCCCTAAACTGTCTACGTAATTTATGAACAGACCCTAAGAAGTTTTTCTTTTCTTTTTATATACGCGAAAAAAGATTCCAGGAGTGACTATAATAAATAAAAATAGTCCATCTAATACATGGATACTTTTTTGGGGAATGGTACATTGTGGGGAATGGTTTTCTGGGGAATGGTTCATTCTGGGAAATGCTTTTCTGGGAAATGAGATTCTGGGGAATGGTTTCCGAGGGAATGGTTTTCTGGGGAATGTTATAGAATCCTATCATTTGTATTCAGTATAAATTAGAAAAGGAAATCCTTCTCAAAAATTTACTCTTGTTTTGATCCCTTGCTGTTCTTTCATTTGTCTTAATTTCGGGGTAGTGGCCATTCGGCGTAGTGTACTATTCGGGGTAACGGCGTTCGGGTTAGTGTACCGTTCGGGGTAACGGCGTTCGGGGTTATGGCGTTCGGGGTAGTGACATTCGGGGTAGTGTCACAGAATCGATTTATGTAGCTAATGAACTAACGCATCGGAACAAACCTATTATTGATTTGTGCACGATGAAATCATTGATATTATTGATCTTTTCTGATCGATAGAACGTAAACGGGCGATTACGACGAAGTAGCGCTCTACCCTAATGGTGGAAAATTCCTGCTGCAGTCAGGGATTGGATCAGCAGGAGCCTTCGGTTTCGTTTTTTCATCCCCATTACCACAGAACAGAAGGGAAACTTCGGATCAGGAATTGGCTCCACTTTTCATTGGCGAACGCTAGCGCACCTAGCGGTAGAAGGCATCTTCTGCTTGCACTTAAGATAGGCAGCATGCTGTGATAGTGTGAGTGCACAAAGAAGCCAGTGTGCATCGCTATGTTTGTACTTCCCCTTCTGTTCTGTGTCATTACCCTGGGAATTTGGCAATCTTCTGGAGGTGACTTTAGTTTTCTTACGGCGCACTTTCGGGGAGGAGCATTTTCTTTTTGAGGATCCGTCCTCCGTTTCATTAGCGCGGTGGCGAATGTCGAGTTTTTTTTTAAACTATCCGAAGCACGTTTCAAGTCCTCGACAGTCAGACTCGCGTCGGAGACCACGCCTTCTATTTCCACATCTCGAGAAGGTGGTAGATGTTATACTCAACACTAAAAATCTCGTGTTCAGCAATTTTATTCATATCATAAGTCGGTGCTTCTACACGCAGTTTGTTGAATCTCTCCTTGTGTACCAAGATTCCCGGATAGCCGGAACGTACTGCTCAATTTCCTTTGGTTCTGCTTCGTTTTCATCGCTTCAATCCAGGCTGAACCTCCGTACCTTAGTATCGATGAGGACACACTAGCCAGAATACGCCTCTTGCTGCTGCTTGGACCAGAATTGTTCGGCATGATTCTGGCTATTGCGTTGATGACCTTCGCCGCCTTCTCGCAGGCATGTTCGATGTGGCTGTTAAAAATTAGCCGGTCGTCGATCATCACTCCCAGATACTTCAGCACTCGCCTCGAAACAATGGTGTGCTCTCCAACCGTGATTTCTACCCGCTGCACTGCTTTGCAGTTACTGACCAACTTCTGTTTTGTGGTGGGCTATCTGCAGCTTCACTCCTCCAGATACCAATCATATCTATCGCCTCGGCCACCGGCATTTCCACTTCTTCCAGCGTCTCACCGGTTGCCGTCAAGGCGACATCGTCCGTAAAGCCAACGATCTCAACTCCTTTGGGCAGCTTGAGCGTCAGCACGCCATTGTAAATTCCGTTCCACAGCGTGGGACCTAGAATGGAGCATTGTGGAACTCCCGCTTTGATTCTAAACGATTTCTGCCCCGTGTCTGTCGCGTATACCAGGACCCGGTTCTGGAAGTAACTACTTAGAGCGAATTCGTTTATTATTCGTAGTGCGAAACCGAACTTTTTGTCAGTGCGAACCTCAACCTGAGCTGGGTTTTAAAAACAAACGATCAAACTGACGTTTGTCAGAACACAAGCAGACCCAATCTTGATACCCGATCCAGGTTGGAACTGAATAATAAACGAATTCGCTATTAGAATCCTGCAGAGGTAGTTTGTAACCCTCATTCTATGGAGCGCTTCAGCGATGGCCTCCCAGCTGGCACTATTGAATGCATTCTTCACATCAATCGTAATCACGGCACAGTATCGATTTCCTCTCCGCTTCTGTTTGGAAGCTTTCTCGGCTCTTTCAATCACTGTCCGAATTGCATCCACCGTCGATCTCCCTTTCCGGATTCCAAACTGCCTCTCCGACAATCCGTGTTCACTCTCCGTGCATTTCGTCAGCCTGATGATCCTCTCCAAGAGCTTTTCGACAGTATCCAGCAAGCATATTGGCCTATAAAGGGTGTTACGGTCAAAATTTGGTCAAGGGAAAACGCGTGTAAATCGGTGAAATCGTTTATTTAAAAAATCAAATTAAATTTCTTTTTCAAGTTCAATTAGTATAAAATTCAGGAAAAATATTCAGTTAGGCTTCCGCTTTTCCAAATCCGAATTGCCGGGCCTTACGCTTGACCCCTGCCATCAGATTTTGTACAGCCACCTTGTCCACCTTCTTCGCCGCAGAAAGCCAGTTTGCCTTGAACTGCTGCTCGCCCTTAGCAGTTTTTTGGTCTTCTTTAGGTTCCGCTTGACAATAGCCCAGTATTTCTCAATTGGGCGAAGCTCTGGCGTGTTGGGAGGGTTCTTGTCCTTGGGAACCACCTGCACGTTGTTGGCGGCGTACCACTCCATGGCCTTTTTACCGTAATGGCAAGATGCCAAATCCGGCCAAAACAGTACGGAACAACCGTGTTTCTTCAGGAAAGGCAGCAGACGTTTATTCAAACACTCTTTCACGTAAATTTCTTGGTTGACAGTCCCGGAAGCTATGAAAATGCTGCTTTTCAAGCCACAGGTACAGATGGCTTGCCAAACCAGATATTTCTTTGCGAACTTTGACAGTTTCATGTGCTTGAAAACATCTGCTACCTTTCCCCTTCCTTTTGCCGTATAAAACTCCTGTCCCGGAAGCTGGTTGTAGTCGGCTTTGACGTAGGTTTCGTCGTCCATTACCACGCAGTCAAACTTCGTCAGCATCGTCGTGTACAGCCTCCGGGATCGCGCTTTGGCCGTCGTATTTTGTTTATCATCGCGATTTGGAGTCACTACCTTCTTGTAAGTCGATAGTCCGGCTCGTTTTTTGGCTCGATGCACGGTTGTAGACGATACACCCAGCTTATTTGTGGCATCTCGGAGAGAGAGGTTAGGGTTTCGCTTGAAACTACCGGCAACTCTCTTTGTCGTCTCAGCGGCTTCCGGTTTTCGATTTCCCCCCGATCCAGACTTCCTGGCTGTCGACAAACGTTCCCCAAACACTTTAATTACATTTGTAACGGTTGATTTGGCAACTTTTAGCGATTTTGCCAACTTTGCGTGCGAGTAGCTCGGATTTTCGGGATGAGCGAGCAAAATTTTGATACGCTGCTCTTCTTGCTTGGACGGCATTTTGACAACTGAAGAGAGAATTCCAAAATCAAAATAGGAGCAACATTCTACACACACACACCTTCAAAATGAGGGGTGTTCAGGTTTTTTAAATGCAAAATTGAAAGAAATACGTCAAGTTGATATTGACCAAATTTTGACCGTATCACCCTTTACGATGCAGGATCCCCAGGCGGTTTTCCATGCTTCGGCAACAGCACAAGTTTTTGTACCTTCCACCTATCAGGAAACTGACCCTCGTCCAGACATTCCTACAGCACCATCCTGAACATGTCCGGGAACGTCTGGATCGCCGCCTTCAACGCCACGTTGGGAAATCCATACGTGCCCGGAGCTTTATTCGCCTTCAACCTTTTTGCTGCTGCTATGCGTTCCTCGTTGGAGACTTTCGTTGTCTTCATCTTCCTCGTCATATGGTGTAGGTGGCCAGTTTGTTGGGTCATGCTGTGGGAAAAGTCCCTCCACGATGACTTTCAGCTTTTTGGGACACATTTCAACCGGCATCGTTGGACCTCTGATCTTCGCTCCAGGGGTTGGCATCGGCGTCGCGACACAGCTCCTTGAAACTATTTGACTTGCTCAGCTTTATCTTTCGTTTCAGTGCATCCCTGGCCTCTCGGAACACCACCCTGCGCCCCTCTCTGTCTGCTTCTGTTCTTGTTCTCTGAGCACGCCTTCTGACTAGAAGACAAGTAGCACGGAGGGTGCTAATTCCTCGTTCCACCAGTAATCTGGACGCCGCCTGTTCGTTGGCTCCAGCTTTCTCGGCATAGTTGTCACATGCCCTTGCTAATGATTCGGTCAACTCGTTCGCGCTTAGGCCTGGGACGCTGCTGTCTACCCTTAGAGCTTCGATGAAGAGATCCTATTGAATGCGTTCGTTTTCCACTTCCGCTCGCTTACTTTCGTACTCCGCATTTTCACCGGTGTTCGTTCGCCGATACTGTACCGGTTCGTATGATGGTCACTATGGGTGTACTCTTCGCACACTCTCCAGTTCATATTTGCCATTAGCGTGGTATCCAATCCATTGTGCCGTGTCGTGTCCATAGTTCCATTGTGCCGTGGCCAGTATGCCGTAATAAGGATCTTACTGTCGTCGGTCCTAATGTGCCGGTTGGCACTCCTGCGGGTTGACGAAGCATTTCCTCTATCGCCGTGCTATGGATACCGCGTCGTGTGTGTGTGTGTGTGTGTGTGTGTGTGTGTGTGTGTGTGTGTGTGTGTGTGTGTGTGTGTGTGTGTGTGTGTGTGTGTGTGTGTGTGTGTGTGTGTGTGTGTGTGTGTGTGTGTGTGTGTGTGTGTGTGTGTGTGTGTGTGTGTGTGTTTGTGTGTGTGTGTGTGTGTGTGTGTGTGTGTGTGTGTGTATGTGTGTCTGTGTGTGTGTGTGTCTGTGTGTGTGTGTGTGTGTGTGTGTGTGTGTGTGTGTGTGTGTGTGTGTGTGTGTGTGTGTGTGTGTGTGTGTGTGTGTGTGTGTGTGTGTGTGTGTGTGTGTGTGTATGTGTGTGTGTGTGTGTGTGTGTGTGTGTGTGTGTGTGTGTTTGTGTGTGTGTGTGTGTGTGTTCTTTTTTAATTTTTTTTTTGGCAAGGAGGAAACCTTCAAAAAGGCCATCGTGCCACCGCTGACGACTGGGCGCACAGTCGCGGTGACACGGTGTGTGGGATTCTTACCGCACTAAAACCTCCTTAGACGCCTTGCCCTTTTCCCCCGGAACCACTTGTCGTATTACTTCGGAGGGGGCCGTGCATTACGCACCTCACTTTACCTCAGCTAATTGGCGCTTCCAGTTCGCTGATCGTCTCTCAAATTTGTGAGCCATTTAGCTCCCAGCGTCACGTTCTACTCGGTTATCCCTGGTTGTGGATACAGCCTACTCTGACGGAGAGTTCTCCCGGTTTCGGCTTTCAGTTCGCACTTGTGTGAGCACATTACTACTTTCTAGTTGGTCTTCCCGCCATTTTCGCTGCAGCGCTGACATGATCTGCGTTACTGCTCTGCTGACGGCGTTAAAGGTGCCCTCCTCTCGACACATTTCTTCGACGATATTCTCCGTGCTAAGGACGAGCATATCCTCTCGCACATCATCAAATCTAGGACATTCGAAGACCACGTGCTCTGGTGATTCTTCCACATTCCCACACTCCGGACAGAAGGGTGACGTTGTGTGTCCGAACCGATGCAGGTACTTCCTGAAGCAGCCATGACCAGACAGGAACTGCGTCAAGTGGAAGTTGACTTCTCCATGCTTCCTGTTCACCCAGGTCGAAAGAGTCGGTATTAGCCTGTGTGTCCATCTACCGTTCTCTGCTGCATCCCACTCCTGCTGCCACTTAGCCATCGACTCCGTTCTCACCATTTTTCGTACTCCTCTGGTTTCTCTCGTCATATAGCACTCGTAGTCCTCCGCCAAGGTGATGCCGATTGGGATCATACCGGCGATAACGCATACTGCCTCCATCGAAATGGTTCTGTACGCACTCACGACTCGCATGGCCATGAGCCGGAACGTACTGCTCAATTTCCTTTGGTTCTGCTTCGTTTTCAGCGCTTCAATCCAGACTGGACCTCCGTACCTTAGTATTGATGAGGACACACTAGCCAGAAGACGTCTCTTGCTGCTGCTTGGACCAGAATTGTTCGGCATGATTCTGGCTATTGCGTTGATAACCTTCGTCGCCTTCTCGCAAGCATATTCGATGTGGCTATTAAAGTTTAGCCGGTCGTCGATCATCACTCCCAGATACTTAAGCATGCGCTTCGAAGCAATGGTGTGCTCTCCAACGGTAATCTCTGCCCGCTGCACTGCTTTGCAGTTACTGACCAACATCACTTCTGTTTTGTGGTGGGCTATCTGCAGCTTCGCTCCTTGCATCCAGTTACCAATCGTATCTATCGCCTCAGCTGCCAACATTTCCACTTCTTCCAGCGTCTCACCGGTTACCGTCAAGACGACATCGTCCGCAAAGTCAACGATCTCAACTCCTTTGGGCAGCTTGAGCGTCAGCACGCCATTGTACATTCCGTTCCACAGCGTAGGACCTAGAATGGAGCCTTGGGGAACCCCCGCCGTGATTCTAAGCGATTTCTGCCCCGTGTCTGTCACGTAGACAAGGACCCGGTTCTGGAAATAACTACTTAGAATCCTGCAGAGGTAGCCTGGAACCCTCATTCTATGGAGCGCCTTGGCGATGGCCTCCCAGCTGGCGCTATTGAATGCATTCTTGACATCGATCGTAATCACGGCGCAGTATCGATTTCCTCTCCGCTTCTGTTTGGAAGCTTTCTCGGCTCTGTCAATCACTGTTCGAATTGCATCCACCGTCGATCTCCCTTTCCGGAATCCAAACTGTCTCTCCGACAATCCGTGTTCACTCTCCGTGCATTTCGTCAGCCTGTTGAGGATGATCCTCTCTAAGAGCTTTCCTACAGTATCCAGCAAGCATATTGGCCTATACGATGCAGGATCCCCCGGCGGTTTTCCGGGCTTCTGCAACAGCACAAGCTTTTGTACCTTCCACCTATCAGGGAACTGACCATCGTCCAGACATTTCTGCAGCACCATCCTGAACATGTCCGGGAACGTCTGGATCGCCGCCTTCAACGCCACGTTGGGAATTCCATCCGGGCCGGGAGCTTTATTCGCTTTCAACCCTTTCGCTGCTGCTATGAGTTCCTCGTTGGAGACTTGTTCAACGTTGTCTTCATCTACCTCGTGTGTGTGTGTGTGTGTGTGTATGTGTGTGTGTGTGTTTCTGTGTGTGTTTCTGTGTGTGTGTGTCTGTGTGTTTGTGTGTGTGTGTTTCTGTGTGTGTGTGTGTCTGTGTGTGTGTGTGTGTGCGTGTGTGTGTGTGCGTGTGTGTGTGTGTCTGTGTGTGTGTGTCTGTGTGTGTGTGTGTGTGTGTGTGTGTGTGTGTGTGTGTGTGTGTGTGTGTGTGTGTGTGTGTGTGTGTGTGTGCGTGTGTGTGTGTGTGTGTGTGTGTGTGTGTGTGTGTGTGTGTGTGTGCGTGTGTGTGTGTGTGTGTGTGTGTGTGTGTGTGTGTGTGTGTGTGTGTGTGTGTGTGTGTGTGTGTGTGTGTGTGTGTGTGTGTGTGTGTGTGTGTGTGTGTGTGTGTGTGTGTGTGTGTGTGTGTATGTGTGTGTGTGTGTGTCTGTTTTTGTGTTTGTGTCAGTGTGTGTGTGTGTTTGTGTTAGTGTGTGTGTGTGTGTTTTTTTTTATATAATAAGGAAAGCTTCAAAAGCCCGGCCTGTAACTGTGTTGCGTGTTTGTTCTCCTTCTGGCACAGTGCACATTGGGCCAGGAACCGAAATTAGCAAGACAAAACCTCTAGCGCATTGGGTTTGCATTATATTGAAATCGTGCCTTTGGCAAAGTTTCTCGGTTTAACATGCGCCTACATCTGGTAATGGAAATTAGTTCCAATTTTATCCGCATATATGGTGCTGCGATACTCACTTTCTTATTTCACATGCTAGAGGTTTTGTGTCTTGGGCAAAGTTGTAGAACATTAAAAAATATAAAAAAAATGCCGTAAAACTCAAAGTTCTAGATCTTCAAACAACAAAGATATAGTGAATATTGTAAAATTTAACTGACATTTACGTTTTTTGTACTTTTTGTACTATTTTCCATACAAACGACAAATCCTTCATTTTTACGCCGTGCATCTTTTAAGTCGAATAATTTGCAAGCTTTAAGGAAGAGTTCCTAATGTTTTGGGTCGATACAAATGAAATATTAGCCAAAATAGTGAAAATTACCATGATCTTCATAATCCGGTTTCTCGAAAAGTAGCAACTTTTAGCAAAAAGTCATTTACTTTCTGAAATGTATCATTTATCGTCAATCAAAGGTGAAAGTTTGCCGGACTTATAATTTTATATATTTGAGATATCTGAATTCATAGACTACAATGTTTATGCAAGCAGCGTTCGCCAACGCACGGCTTGCTGGCTGCATGCGATAGAAACGATGGAATATGTCTCTTATGCTTCGCTAGCTGCACGTCGGCGAACGCTACCACGTGCTCCGGCGTTTCGTCCACGTTGCCGAGGCAGGTACTTCCTGAAGCAGCCATGACCAGACAGGAACTGCGTCAAATGGAAGTTGACTTCTCATTGCTTCCTATTCACCCAGGTCGAAAGAATCGGTATTAGCCTGTGTGTCCATCTACCGTTCTCCGCTGCGTCCCACTCCTGTTGCCACTTAGCCATCGACTCCGTTCTCACCAATGTCCGTACTCCTCTGGTATCTCTTCGCATATAGCATTCGGTGTCCTCCGCCAAGGTGATGACGATGGGTATCATACCGACGATAACGCATACTGCTTCCGTCGAAATTGTTCTGTACGCACTCACGACTCGCATGGCCATGAGGTGGAACGTACTGCTCAATTTTCTTTGGTTCTTCTTCGTTTTCAGCGCTGCATCTTAGGCTGGACCTCTATACCTCAGTATCGACGACGATACACTAGCCAGAAGACGCCTCTTGCTGCTGCTTGGTCCAGAGTTGTTCGGCATGATTCTAGTTATCGCATTGATGGCCTTCGCCGCTTTCTCACATGCGTAGTCCACGTGGCTATTGAAGCTTAGTCGGTCATAGAGTATCACTCCAAGATACTTCAGCACGCGCTTTGATGCTATGGCGTTCTCCCCGACGGTAATTTCTGTTCGCTGAACAGCTTTACAGTTACTGACCAATAGCACTTCCGTTTCGTGGTGGGCTATCTGCAGCTTCGCTCCTTGCATCCAGTTGGAAACCGTGTCGATCGCCTCGGTTGCCAGCATTTCCACCTCTTCCAACGTCTCGCCTACTACCGCCAACACGACGTCGTCCTCAAATCCTACGATCTCGTCTCCTTTGGGCAGCTTCAGCGTTAGCAGTGCGTTCCAGAGCGTTGGGCCAAGGATGGAGCCTTGTGGCATACCCGCCGTGATCCGGATTGATTTCTCTCCCATGTCCGTCTCGTAGACTAGAACCCGGTTCTGGAAGTAACTCCTTATAATGCTACATAGGTAATCAGGAACCCTCATTCCATGCAGTGCTTCGGCGATGGCCTCCCAGCTGGCGCTGTTGAATGCGTTCTTCACGTCGATCGTTATCACGGCGCAATATCGATCTCCTCTCCGCTTCTGTTTAGACGCTTTCTCGACCACTGTCTGAATTGTATCCACATTTGATCTCCCTTTCCGGAATCCGAACTGCCTCACCGACAATCCATGCTCACTCTCCGTGCATTTCGTTAGCCTGTTGAGGATGATCTTCTCCAATAGCTTTCCGACTGTATCCAGCAAGCATATAGGCCTATACGATGCTGGATCCCCCGGCGGTTTTCCGGGTTTTGGCAGCAGCAATAGTTTCTGTATCGGTCCGGGAAGTGACCTTCATCCAGACACTTCTGTAGCACTATCCTGAACATTTCCGGGAACGCCTGGATCGTCGCCTTCAACGCCACGTTGGGGATTCCGTCCGGACCGGGAGCTTTCTTCGTCTTCAGCCCTTTCGCCACTGCTACGAGTTCCTCGTTGGAGACTTGTCTACCTTCGGTGTTGTCTGCCTCTGCCTCGCCGTATGGTGTAGGTGGCCTGGTCATTTGGTCGTGCTTCGGGAAAAGTCCCTCCACGATGACTTTCAGCTTGTCTGGGCACATTTCAACGGGCATCGTTGGACCTCTGATCTTCGCCATCGCGACTCGGTATGCGTCACCCCAGGGGTTGGTATCAGCGTCTCGGCACAGCTCCTTGAAGCAGTTTGACTTGCTCAGCTTTATCTCCCGTTTTCTCTGTCTGCATCAGTTCTTGCCCGCTGAACGCGCCTTCTGGTTTGGAGACAACTAGCGCGAAGGGTGCTAAGTGCCTCGTTCCACCAGTAAGCTGGGCGCCGTCTGTCCTCGGCTCCGATTTCCTCGGTATGGTTGTGTCGCATGCCCTCGTTAACGATTCGGTCAACTCGTCCGCGCTTTGGTCTGGGACGCTGCTGTCTACCCGGAGAGCGTCTACAAAGAGATCTTTGTCGAATGCCTTCGTCTTCCACCTCCGCTTACTTACTTTCGTTTCCCACATTACCGTAGATATCCGTTGGCCAAAGCTGTATCTAATCGCCTGATGGTCACTATGAGTGTACTCCTCACACACTCTCCAGTTCATACTTGCCACTAACGACGGACTGCAGAAAGTGACGTCGATAATGGATTCCCTACCATCTTTGCGGAAGGTGCTGATGGTTCCTTCGTTGGCCAGACTGACGTCCAACTTTGCCAGAGCTTCCAGCAGGCTATACCCTCTTGCGTTGGTACATCTGTTTCCCCAGTCCACTGCCCAAGCATTGAAATCTCCTCCAATGACGATTGGTCTCCGTCCGGTGAGCTCCCCGGTGAGTCTATCTAGCATCTGGTGGAACTGCTCCATTGTCCATCTCGGGGGTGCATAGCAACTACATACGAAGGTTCCATTAATTTTGGCGATCACAAAACCTTCGTAAGACCTCGTCACCACTTCTTGTATGCGATACCTACCCATAACTTGTATTGCCGCCATCCCTGCTCTATCGGCCACCCAGTTATCGTTATCGGGAGGGACTCGATATGGCTCCGCAATCATTACAACGTCGCACTTTGTTTCCGTTGTCGACTGCCACAACAGTTGCTGTGCTGTGTCACAATGATTGAGATTTATTTGGGTTATCTCCATAACTATTGGCCCGCTATCGTCTTTTTGTAAGCTGGGCACCTGAAACTTCCCGTCATATGACCGTTTCCGTCCTCCTTCATGCACCTCGGTTGTTTCATACAGTCTTTAGCAACGTGCCCCTTCTCTCCGCATTTCCTGCACAGCTCCGATCTATCAGGGCCTTTGCAGTTTCTCGCCTGGTGATCAAAATTCATGCACTTAAAGCATCTCCATTTTGATGGGTCCCCCCTCCGGGCCGCTATCTCCACTCGTTGTATGTAGTCTCCTATCGTCATCCCATGGTTATCTATGCAAGCAGGGAGGCCATGCTAGGGTTGACACGGTCCTTCATGGGGGCCGTGTTCAGAGCGGCGTAAGTCATTGAATTCTAAAATTTTTGAAACAATTGTTATCAAGTGATTTGCAACAAAGTAGGTGATTTTTATTGAACGATTTCAATGATAGTTTGATTTGCTGGTGGACATACTGCAAGTATTGAAATTCTGAACTTTTCTTTCCACAGTAAATCACTAATAACTTTTTAACGGCTCAAAGTTTTTGCCCATAAAATTTCCCATATTTTTGCTGCATTTGATTGATTATAGCGATATGTTTGATACCCACTTTTGATGATTGAATGCACTAATGTACTAAAAAAACATCATTTTATTGAATTTGAAAAATTGTAACTAACAAATTGGACACAGTACATGCCGTAGCAATTTTTTCTCTTATAGTTTTGACCCTTGGGAATCTGCGAAAAATATAAAAGGTTGAGGTTTTACTGAAATTTAAAGAACTAAAAATATTTATTGGATATTAGCTATGAAAAATTGACTTTTTTTTTCAAAAATCTCGTCGGAGCGACCTCTAAACAACATTTCCCAGAGTTGCTGCCATACAAAAGTTTGTTTGTAACACCCTTAGCTATCATTTGGAGGGTGAGCCCACAGATTTCCAGACATAGTGCAATTTTGGGACACCTTAGTGGTCACAAACATTAATGCCTTAATATCTCCGTTATAGAAACTCAAACCATGGAATAAATATCAATTCTGTTCTACACTTGTTTAAGACATTTTTAATCATAACTCGCCACGGGCGAAAGCATTATAACTCCTGCTTCGTGGGAATCGAAAACTGGTTATATTCATGCGCTTATAACTAAGCGGGTAAGCAGATAGTAACAAAATGTGACTTAACATTGGTTGTAGTTTATGCTACATGACTTTGCAGAATTTTTTATGTTTTTCAATCTTAAAAATTACTAAAAATATATGTACCCTCGTTACGAGAAGTGACATTCGGGGTAATACGGCATAATTCCCAAGTAATCACCAAGCCCGATAAAGGCCCTTTGCAATATAAGACTAATATACGGTTTAGCATTTTTATATTAGACTCCCGATCATAAGTTTGAGGTAACCTTAAAAAAACCATCAAATGCGTTATGTTCATGTTTCTGTCATTTTACGTCCAGAACTTTCTTCGTAGGTAAATGGCTCAATATAATGTTCAAATGTTGTATACTAAAAGTTTGTCCAAAGTTACATCATTTTTCAAAATTTACTCTGCAGAATCAAGACTGATTTTATCATAATTCATTATATACTCAAAGAGCTCCAAATGGTGATGGGAAATTTAAGAAAATATTTGAATAATGAAAATAGCTATGTATTCAAGTCATCGATAAAAAGTGTAAAAATGTACGATACCTTCCAAATGACTTATTTTTTTCTCTCGTTTGTTGGGTACATTTTTCCACTGCGACCAGTTATTTGATCTATTGTGGCGGGCCCCGGTTTAATGTATGCCACATCAAGGTGTTGTATCACTATTTGTTTGAATGATTTCCACTAGCTGACTATAGGCGTTGTCCCAGTAAGGTATTATAGAACGAATGAACTTTATTGCCTTACTGGTCAAGTCATCCATACATCTGAGGGCTGCATTAAACCCTTATCGAAAAATGTTTTACTTTTATGAAAAAGTGCTGCAAAGTTACATAGTAAATGTTCCGAGTTTTCACTCTCTAGGTTGCAGAATCGACACTTGTCATCTTCCAATTTGCCTAGCTGTTTTAAATAATATTTACTTGAACAGTGGCCCGTAACTAGGCCGCTAAAAGTACATAGATCTTTTTTTGGATATACTAAGAAGTCTTTGAGTTGCTCCTTTATTAGGAGACCCCGCAAAATGGTTCTGGATCTAGGAATGGTTTTGATGATCCTAATCTTGCTAATAAATCTGCCTTTTCATTACCTTCAACCCCACAGTGCCCAGGTACCCAAAATAAGTTAACTGTACTATTTTTAGCCACCTGCTATAGTAATTGAATGCATTCCCAAACCAGTTTAGAAGAACATGTAACTGACCTCAATGCTTTTAGGGCAGCTTGACTGTCAGAGAAAATATATATATTTGTAAGTTTGTAATTACGACGTAAACAAACCGTAGCACATTCAATAATTGCCTGTATCTCTACTTGAAATACGGTTGGTCACTTACCCATAGATATTGATATGTTGACACCAGGACCCGTTACCCCAGCGCCAACTCTGTTGCTTAAATTGGAGCCATCAGTGTAGAAAATTACTGATCCTGGTTGAATATTAGGTGGGGGGATTCATATTCAGTGCGACTAGGTTCAGTGACGTTGATTAGTCTTTCAAAGTTATACTGTCTATTCATCCCGTCTTCATGAGTTAATAAAGAATTAATTTTAAATTCCTTCAAAATGCTGAGATGACCCCTAAAGTCCCCATCAAAAAAATATTTTGTTCTTTTTAACCTTAGTGCCTTTCTTTCGGCTTCTAACTGCACAAATATATGTAAGGGAAGAAGATTTAACATTGTATCTAGCGCTTTAGAGGGCGTGCTACGAATTGCTCCTGTGATGGAAATTGTAGCAAGTCTTTGCTACTTTTCGAGTTTTTTTTTTAGCATATTTAACTTTTGTTGGGATCGAATCTAAATACTTTGACTTAATATAATCATCAACCAATTTCTCTATTAATTTCAACATAGGGAAAATGCAGGTAATGTCAGCCTAAGTGTCCCTAATTTGGGCCCATACATAAATTCAGCAATCGACTAAATTTTCAATAGCAATCAAAAATATCCATTAGTAACGTCCCAATAACGCGTTCATCTAGATAAAATTGATAAATAGCAGATTTTTAGCGATGGGCCCAATCTTAGATCCACAGGCCAACATTAGAGACATTTCCCCTACATGACGATTTTGGACTCTTTTTATCCTTTATGTGACAGCGGTGCCGGTGGTGTAGTGGTAAGCGTGATTACCTCTCACCCCAGCAGGCCTGGGTTCAATCCCAGTCGGTGCCACCGGGATGTCCTGAGGCATAACATCTCTGATCACGCCTTCCTTCGGAAGGGAAGTAAAGCCGTTGGTCGGCTCATGAGTTGATTGATGGGTCGATAGGTAAACAAGATCGACGGAAAACAAATCAAGGAAAAAAAAATCCTTTATGTTAGCTTTAGGAATAAAAAACACAGGAACAGTTAAGCAGGGAATTAGCATTCCTTTGCTTTTTTGAACCATCATTCCAAATGACTTAAGGAGAACAAAAAGTGGACATAAAATGACAGAGATATGACAAAACACATTGGCATGTTTTTTTTTTTGGGTGACCCCCAACTTATGATCGGGAGTGTATCAGCATTATATTACATTTTTCCAGAGGTGAACCAGCCTTTAGTCTGAAAACCTCTCAAATAAAGAAACAAAAATAAATCGCATTAGTGGGCTTAATTATTTCTTGGGGAATACGCACACTCAATCTAGCCATAATTTTATTTTAGCCAAGGTCTCAGCAGCAGTTACTTATACGATATTTTGTGTATTTTTAACAATACAGGGAGCGGCGGCGTTCTATTGAACGGGAACGAAGTCGAGACAGAAGTCGAGAACATCGGGAGCGAGACAGAGAACGTGATCTACGCCAACGTGACTACAGAAGAAGATCGAGGTGAATACAGTTTCCCTTAAGTGTAGTGTACCAATTATTTCCCACGTTTAACGTGTTTGTGTGTGTGTTTTTTTAAATATAGTAAGGTTTAGGACAGCCAAAGCCTGGCCTGTAGTGTAGCTGGCACGGCGTGGCATCTACTAGTTGCCTAGTGCAGCTCCATTAAAATCTAGTCCTTACTCTCTCCTTTGCTTGGATCCCCCGGGAGCACTGTGAAGCGACTACTTCGTGGGGGAGGGGGGTCTGTGTTCATGCACTTTTCCTACTCTCCGCGCTAGCTGCAGTTGTTAGATCGCTGCTCCTCTCTCCGTTTACGTTGCAGCTCCGACATGTCTGGAATTCCATCCGGGCCGGGAGCTTTCTTCGCCTTCAACCCTTTCGTTGCTGCTAGGAGTTCCTCATTGGAGACTTGTTCAACGTTGTCTCCATCTTCCTCGCCATATGGTGTAGGTGGCCAGGTCGTTGGGTCATGCTGTGGGAAAAGTCCCTCCACGATGACTTTCAGCTTGTTGGGACACATTTCAACCGGCATCGTTGGACCTATGATCTTCGCCATCGCGACTCGGTATGCGTTGTCCCAGGGCTTGGCAGCGGCATCGCGAAACAGCTCCTTAAACTGTTTGAATTTCTCAGCTTTATCTTTCTTTTTAGTACTGCCCTGGCCTCGCGGAACACCATCCTGCGCTCCTCTCTGAACGCGCCTTCTGGTTAGAAGACAACTAGCACGGAGGCTGCTAATTTCCTCGTTCCACCAGTAAGCTGGACGGCGCCTGTTCGTTGGTTCATGTTTTCTCGGCATAGTTGTGTCACATGCCCTTGCGCTTAGGCCCGGGACGCTGCTGTCTACCCTTAGAGCTTCGATGAAGAGATCCTTATTGAATGCCTTCGTCTTCTACTTCCGCTCGCTTACTTTCGTCCTCCGCATTTCTACCTTACTTTCGGCCTCCGCATCCTCCGCATTTCGCCGATACTGTACCGAATCGCCTGATGGTCACTATGGGTGTACTCTTCGCACACTCTCCAGTTCATATTTGCCACTAGCGACGTACTGCAGAAAGTGACGTCGATACTTCGGCGATTTTCATGGTTTCGGCAGCAACACTAGCTTCTGTATTTGTCACCTGTCGGAAGACGCCTGGATCGCCGTTTTCAACACCACGTTTGGGATTCCATCCGGACCGGGAGCATTCTTCACCTTCAATCCTTTCGCCACTGCTACGTGCTCTTCACTCGTGACTTCGACGTTATCTCCCCTTCCCTCTCCGTACGGTGTAGGTGCCAGGTCGTTGGGTCGTGTTTCGGGAAAAGTCCTTGCATCATAACTTTCAGCTTTTCTGAGCACATTTCAGCGGGCATCGTTGGACCAAAGATGAATACTAAGATGAAACTGTCGGAAGAAAAACTTTCAATTTTAGTGTCCTCTTTCACGGTCCCTTTCATCCAATGAATACCCCCAGTATGCAAGGTAATTTTGTGGTTTAGCTGCCCCCTCGCTTTTTTATCAAAACAATCACACCAATATCAGAGATGTCCCATTTTTTAATTACTCGATTAACATCTAATCGATTATTTTTTGTTCGCTGTCCTGTCATTTTTCCACCAATGAGAGTGCAAAACTTGTTTGAAACGATCGGTGATGATCCTCTGAAGAAGTTGATGCTTGTATCGGCAAGATATAACCGATTACATATATTTTACTGTTCGGTTCGTTAATCGATTTATCGATTATTCTAATGCAAATCGGCCATCACTAGATGAAAATGAAACGTCATTTCAAATATAAGGAACATACATAAATAATGATACAATTTGAAAGGGACCGGGGCTAGTCACAAATTACGTCCCCACGGTAACTGAAATAAACACGAGTGTTCACTGGTTGGTTGGACCTCTGATCTTCGCCATCACGACTCGGCATGTAAAACAGTTTGACTTGCTCTGCTTCATCTCTCGTTTAAGTGCAGGTCTGGTCGCTCGAAACACTCATCTACTTTCCTCTCTGTCTGCTTCTGTTCTTGCTCCCTGAACACGTCGTCTGGCTCTGGACAACTAGCGCGGAGGGTGCTAAGTGCCTCCTTCCACCAGTAAGCTGGACGCCGTCTGTTATTTGGCTCCAGTTTCCTCGGCATGGTCATGCCCAAGGAATCAAAAATGTCGAGCCGATGTCGGATCAATGTAAGGCAAATTTAAGGTCGATGTCGACTCAATGTCGTGTTTTTTAGGTCAACTTTGGGTTTATGTCAGGTCAACATCGGGTTGGGGTTTGGTAGAATTCAGGTTGGTGTCGGGTTGGCTTAGCTTTTTAGCTGGAATGTCGACCAGAGCTCCGTTTATGTGTAGGTTACACTCAATTGAATGATATAGTGAGCGCTCAACTTCCGAGCCAAGCAGACGTACTTACGCTATCGCTATTTCTGGAAGTCGATCTCAAGCTATATATAGTTTGTCGCGCTGCGTTTTTCCATCGCCGAGCCGTAGCGTGTTCCCGCGTACTACGACTCCACGATGGCGCGTCGCGCGAACACATTCCGCATAGATTATGCGATGTTGCCGTAAAAACCGGACTAGGCAAAAGTGCAAAACTTTGTTGGAACCATGTTGGGTTTAAAGCCCGGTGAAGTGCTGAGAATACAGTGTAGCAGAAGTCTCGGGTGTGCCTTCGTGAAGGTCGTCGACCTGGAGCTGGCACAAAAAGTGTGCGAAGAACACGACGGAAAACACGAAGTGCAAGTGCGTGAGAGGAAGACGGTTCCCCTGCGAATAACTATGGAAGACGGGGCAGTGGAGGTGAAGCTGTACGATCTGTCTGAGGACGTATCTTTCGAAGCCATCATCAAATTCCTGTCCGCGTACGGTGACGTCATCTCAGTTCGCGAACACATGTGCGGAGGTGATTTGTACTTTCCGGGAATTTCCACTGGTGTTCGGATTGCCAAGATGATCGTGAAACACAACATCGAGTCGTGGGTCACTATCGACGGGGAATCGACGTTGCTATCCTATTTTGGTCAACGTCAAACTTGCCGACAGTGCCAGGATTTCATCCACATCGCCGCCACCTGCGTGCAGAACAAAAAGCTGCTAGTGCAGAAGTCGTATGCCGATGCGACAAAGCAGCCTGCACCAACACCAACCAAACCAAATGCGAAGCCACGGAGCCAAAAGCCAACGTTGCAGACAAAACCCCACCGTCGAAGAAGCCGAAACAGCAGTTGTTGTCGGTTACACAAAAACCAATTAACACGCAGTCGGAGACACAATTTCCTTCACTCACTCTCCCCATCATACCCGTATCGGGTCCAAAACCGCCGCCGGAGAAAAGGTCGCTGTCCAACACGTCCGGTGAACAGCCCCCTGATGGTGGAAAGTCCGATGGCAACGAGACATCGGCTAAAAGGAAGGCTGCTGGCAGCGACGGGCTTCCCGTCGAATTTTACCAACATACGTTCGATGTCATCCACCGAGAGTTAAATCTCGTTTTAAACGAAACTATGACCACGGAGCTCCCCGCTGAGTTCGTCAACGGAGTGATCGTGCTTGTACGAAAGAGAGGAACTGTAAACACGGCACGAGGATACCGACCGAACAGCCTTCTTAACGCAGACTACAAAATCCTCAGCCGTATACTCAAATCTCGTTTGGAGATTGTGTTGAGGTCGTACCCGGTTTTGAGCGATGCGCAGAAGTGCTCTAACGAAGGGCACTCAAAACCGGCGCGGGTTCCTATGGAACAATTGGCACGAGACAAAGCATCTGGCGGACTAAAGTTGCAGCTACCGGCACTCAAATGCAAAGCGCTTCTGGTGAACCGTCACTTACAGGATAGTGGCTCCCTTCCCTACTATCAGTCCCTTCTGAACCAAGCAATTCCTCCTCCCGCAGATCTTCCTTGCCTATTAGCTATTAACTATTAACCCAACAAATTCCACTTCTCCCCCCACTTATCTGAGAACACCCCTCCAGCGACCAAATTCATCGTGTTCTTCTGGAGCGGACAGATACACCACGGGTCGAGAGAAAATATTCTGGATCAAACTGGAGACGTATATGGACGAATATCGGCTCGAAACAACTGTCATCAAGCCATCGGAGCAGCTTGTATATGCTGATCAACGAGAAGACGGAGCATAGAAGATTGATGAAGATCATCCAACGGGCAGACGGCGAGAGCTGCTTGCACTGCAACGCTACGGTTGAAACATTGCAGCACAAGTTCAGCGCCTGCCCCCGCGTGGCGCACGCATGGGCGTCCATGCAGCAGAGGACTACGATAATACTCGGCGGCTGGCAAAGGCTGTCCATCGAAGATCTGCTTCGACCAGAACTTCTGAACATAGGGCTAAGAAAACGGAAACGAAATTTTGAAAATCTTTGTACTGTACATCGACTATGTTAATTCTGTTAACGATAGAATAGATGTTAGTGCCCTAAATTTTTACATCGATTGTGTAAATTAATGTTTTAACATAGAAATAAACAATACTTTAACAAAAAAAAAAAATGATACCAAGCGTTTCTCAAATGAGATTGATCCATGCCTTCGTCAAATGACTAAGAAACTGATATCACCCATTCGAAAAAAGTCCCCTTTGATAGCGGATAGCTGCTTTTCTCATTTTCATCGAAAATGTTCAATTGATTTTGAGAATCTACAACACTGGCCACAACAGTTGCTGTGCTGTGTCGCAATGATTGAGGTTTATTTGGGTTACCATCGTATAGCGGGATTTTCTTTTGTAAATAATTAACAGTATTAATCTAGAGCTACTGTATGAAAATGCTCTAGATGATCATTTATTATAAGATTGGAACTGTGCTCGTCCACACCTACTGGAACTGTGCTCGTTCGCACCTAGCAAACTTCGAATAAAAGTCTCACCAGAACAACTTACCCGATTCTTTATTCTTCCAAACCATTAATAAAGAATTTGTTACTTAAACTCTACACAATATCTAACATGAAGCTTGAGTGTGATAATTTATTAGCTAGCAAATGGTCTTAGAATAGCGGCGCCGGTGGTGAAATGGTAAGCGTTCCAAGTGACATTTCTGGTTTTATGAGGGTTCTGTAGACAATGATTTAGACTTGTAGAATGCTTTAAAACCTTGATAAAACTAGCAATTGCTTGGGGTGATTGCCTCTCCTCTCATCCCAGCAGGCCTGGGTTCAACCCCAGTCGGCGCCGCTGGTATGTTCTGGTGAGTTAATGGGTCGATAAGTAGGGTCCAGGTGTGGGGGCTGCCTCCCTGGCGTCGGCAGCATTGGTACTCCCTTAATAATTGAATCGCTTTTCGGAACGGAAGCAACTCTTGCTTCAAATATAGAAGTAAGCAGAGATTCAAGAGCATGATAAACATCATCTTTGGTCTGCAAAGGTATGTTTGGATCAAATCTATATTCCATAAATGTTCGATATTGCTCCCAATTAGCTATATGATAAGTAGAGCTATTGGGACTAGAAAATATTTCTTGAGATATTTCAAAAGTTACTGGAAGCTGATCAGAACCGAAGTCAACATGGGTAACCAATTGGCTACAAAGTTGACATGAATCAGTTAAGACCAAATCAATAGTTACGGGATTTCTTGTTGAAGAAAAGCATGTTATGCTGTTTGGATATTGAATAGTGTAATAACCTGCATCATCAAACAGAATATTACCATTGGAATTGCTTTGAGCATTATTCCATGAGCGGTGTTTTGCATTAAAATCATAAATAATGAAGAATTTAGACCTATGACGGGTAAGTTTCTGAAAGTCACCCTTGAGAAAATTCTTTTGGTGGCCCACGCATTGGAATGGCAAATAGGCAGCTATAAACGTAAGTTGTCCAAATTTTGTTTCAACAGAAACTCTCACAGTTTCAAAAACTTTGGTTTCAAATTAAGAAAGAGTTTGATGTTTGATTCGTCTATGGACAATAGACTGGCCTACATTTATATAGAGGAAATTTTTATCATTTTTTTCAACGGGGCAACCCCTAGATTTGTGCCAATAGGTGAGAAAACCACTCTGAAAATTTCAGCTCATTCGGATGTAACACGAGCTGGCGCTTTTGATTTAAAAATTATATGGAGGTATTGGTAGAAATGTTTGAAGAAATAATATGCCTTCACTCTTTCGTGCATAGAACTGGTTCAGCAAACTCGATTAAACTCAGAATTTCAGCACACGTAGCTTAAACTGTAAGGAACAACTTTGCTCAATACAGCATTACGATTCATGTTAGTATTATGGAGATATTAATCAATTATGTGTATTCTGCTCGTATATTGCAACAAAATACAGACAGCTTATGCAATGTATCAACTAGATTACCATTAAAAATGAAGGTCATATTTTCCACAGGCCAACATCCAGGCTCGTGTCGTTTGATGCGATAACTACTATCTGAATTTTTTGGCTCTTTTTGACGTTACACGGGCTGGTGCTTGTCGTTTAATGTTCATATAGGAGATTTGGTTGAAATTTCCATATACAAAATGCTCATATACATTCAAACCCGAATATCTCAATAAAACCAACTGGATTCATGATGCAATCTTCAGCAAAGTGGATACTAATTAATTGTACTTCAAGTTTTGAAAATCTGAATCAAATCGAAAATAAGGACACTTTTTTATTATTGATAGAGTGTAGGAGTGTCATTATTTCATGTATGTTATCTAAATTCCCCATACAAAATTTAAACTACAAGCGCCTGCTCATCCTACAACCAAATGAGCTCAAACTTTCAGAGAATGGTTTTATCACCACAAATTAGAACTTTTATTTGTGTGGTTTGAGGAACGTTTTAATTATAACGGCAATATTCACGTTATGAACTCTCAAAAAGTTAAATAGCTCGTCTCCATTATCTTTAAGAGATCGAGCATTCCAATTGACCACTTTGTCAAGCAGTTTTGGTGGACTTTCTACCAGCGATTTCACAAAACTGGACCAGCTAATTTCTATATTTTTCTGGAACGCACAAATTTTGGCTACTTTTCTCGAGGTTCTAGAAGAAAAAATCTCAAAATAATGTTTTATTTCAAAGTTCGAGTGGTAGTAAACGTCATTTTAACTGCTCGAATGAAGTGGTTAATTCAAACATTTTAATGATTTAAAACCCATCACTGGATTTCAAAGTCGTGACGATATTGTTCGCAAATTTTGTTCCAGTATCAATAGCATCAAATATGGAGTTAGTTTTTAGCATATAAGAATCGTAAAAGGTGTGTGCTTGCTTGATAAGATCCTAACTTAACTTTAAATACACGGTAGGAATCGAATATCCATTTATGATTAAGGTTTTGCCCATTTTTCAGTGGGAGTGGCAATACTCATTGATGAGTGATTTATCGTACCCATTTATTAGTAACTGTTAGCAGAACCTCATTTCCTTCAATTACTACTCCGTCGCAGCACACACCTTATATGGATCGCTAACCTTTCAGCATTTTCGACATTATAATCAAAAGGTGAGTTTTAAAAGTATAATTACCATGCATATAGATAAGTTAATGTACCAGAACCTGGACGGACACGAGCCTACCCAGGGGAGGACCCGGATACGACCACCCATGTGTGTCTAGAGTATCGCACGAGCTGACGAGTGCAACGGGAAGGACAGTAGGTGTATAGACTAGGGGGTTGGTCCCTAGATAAGCCTTCTTAGCGGAAGGCACAGCCTATGCACTGAACAATTACAAAATTACAATTACAATATCAGTAATCATGTCAATTCATGATTTCTGTAAAAAATCAATTCTGCTTCCTAAGTCAAAATTATCAAAATTTCCGTTAGAATTATGTTGGCTAGTATTCTGATTTCTACCCGCTGCAATAGCAGCATAGGTAGCTGAATTTACTCACTGAACATTGTTAGCAGTGAGGGGAGCAGGTATAGATGAAGATTTTGACGAATGTAGAATTTGTTCCTCGCTGACCGTTTTTAACAGCAGATGAATTTGTACCTGGTCGGGAACGTGGAGCGTTTCCTACCTGCGCTTAGAACGAGATTGTAGGATCTTTTTGCCAGTCTTGCGTTCCCATTTTTTGAACATTTAAATTTGAACATTTAAATTTCTTAGGATTTTCCTTCACAGGACAGTCGTACTTTGCGTGAGAGGAATCACCATAACTCATGCATTTAGCTGGCATGTAGCAATTTTTTGTTCCGTGACCTCATCCCAGGCACTTACCGCACTGGGTGAGGTTTTGGAAAATTCCTCCAGTCTTCGTGAAGTGTTCCCACTTCACTCGGACATGAAGCATAAGGCTAGCTTTTTCTAAGGGCTTAAGGTTGTTTAGTTCACTAGATTTGAAGTGAACTAAATAAAAATCATTAGAAGTCCCAGAGGCGTCGCGTGCCTAATTTGTTTACCTGTGCAGCTTTGTTCGTTATAGTATTCCACCACATATTAGTTTTTGTTTTATTTTTCAATGCTCCATGAATTCAAGGGACATATTCTCCATTACTATATTATTCAAGTAACAATTTTGGTTTTATGAGGGTTCTGTAGACTACGATTTAGGTTCGTAGAATGCTATAAAACCTCTTTACAGTTTGCAATGTTACTTGGGTAATCACTACCTAACGTAACATTTGAAGGGCCTATCATCTTGTATAAACAAAACTTGTATGGCCCTTTTCGCGCTAACTGAAGTAGGAGGAATTGCAAAACTTAACTAATTCCAGCTGAACATTGCATTAGGTTCTAAGTAATATTGATCGATTTCGTTAATAACTTGAACACATAACCATTTCTTGTTGTGTTTGTCGTATTAGATGCTAGATAAAAGCTTCTTTTATCGATTGGTGTGCTGAAACTACCTGGGAATGTCTTTACATGGCCGTGGAGATACAAAGAGAAAGTCGACGGAGATAATCTGTCAATGTTACTTAGGACCTAATACAATGTTCAGCTTGAATTCTCGTTTTTATCACAATGCTAAATGAAATGTAATAAAGAGTATCCGTCAAACACATTTTTTGATACAAAACAGTGTCAATATCTAGAGAAAATTCATAGTCCCCTGGGTAGCAAACTTGAATTAATCAACTCTTTATTCATCAGAACAACACTATCAGAATAAACCAGGGGAAGCTCATAAGTTTTGACAGGCGCACCGGCGCAACTATCGGTAATTGAGAGATTCACAACTGACAAAAGAGTGAGAGCGGCTTTTGCGCTCTCTTTCTCCATTACTCTCTTTGTCTGCAATCAGGTATCCAAGTGCACAGCGAGAAATGCACACTTTGGGCACCCATACATCACAAATGTTCTTCTAATTTAAACTCACCTATTCAAACCGGTCTGTAAGTATGACAACGTCCAAATCGTACCATACTGCTGTTTCCGTGTTGCTCCCGTTTGACGCGTAACTGCTGAAAGCTTCAGTTACAACAAGTGGTGCAAACCGCCATGTACATATTGTGGAAAATTTGTGGTATGTTTGAGTGGTGATAGAAGGTCTGCTTGGCTTACATAAGGCACTTGGCCATTCACAAACTTGCCACCCGCCATCCAAAAAAGCTCGCTTTTAAGTGCACTATTTAACGAGTTTTGTCATGGTAGTGTTATCGACACGCTTAGAAATCAATGCATTGGGGATTAGGCAGGTCTGGAGTAAAGAAGTACAGCTATAATGTGACCATTAAAATCTATTAAAATCTAAACGCATTTTTTAAAATTATTTACACCTGTGTCGTGCACAGGTTGCACATGTGAACGCGACGCCACTGAAAATCCCATTTCACCAGGACGGGATTTCATTTTCATTTTGATTAATATAAATGGCACAACTCCAAGTAATTTTGCCAGTTCATTTTGATCTGATCCAGGGATTCACCACTGGGCAGTCCTTTCATGACAACCTTGAACACACGTTCAATTTTGGTGTCATAAGTAAAAAATGTGTGCAGCTTCTCAGCAAGATACATACTTGAGAAGACGTTTTAATCCGCCTAAGGTTTCAGCCAATGCACGGCATTCACCCAGACGGCCAATTTGAAGTGAAAACTTGAATTTTACGAAGCTCAAAAGTTCCGGGCATAATAATAAGAAAAAAAAAATTCTCATGCAATAATTCCTGTCTTGTTAGCGTTAGCGTTAGCGTTGTTATGATATACTTCGTAGATTGGATACTAGCGACACTCACGTCTCTTCTGAAAATCTCAGTTAGACTACTTTCAGGAATAATGCTGAGGAGTAAACATTGGTTCCAATCTAAACAAGAGTAACAGAAGCATGACTGTCGCTATTCCCGGCCACGCCCATCTTTACCATAACTAGGGATAGGGAAGGAAATGTTGATGTAGAATAATTCCTGTCTTGTTGAATACTCAAATTAAATTTGCCTATTGGCATTTTAAATTCGTTAAATTATTGGTTAAAAAAGGTAACCATTACTAACCCTATCAAGCTGGATCAATTCCGGCGATTACTTCGCGCTAATGTGTTGCAAACCTGATCTTCTTGCTAAACACTAGTTCATAAAAGGTAAATTACTGTTCACTTTTAATCAAAGTCACTGATTGTTTACTCTCTTCTTTTTTCCTTGAATTTTAAAATCACTGTTTTCTGTTTTTACACTTCTTGTTCTTGTCTTTTACACAATTACATTTTTACGACTTTTACACTACAAGTCGCCTTGAGGCGATGTCGCCTTGAGGCTTCGGACTTAGGATTTAGAATACTTGATCGTTTGATGATGATACATGATGATGATGATGATGATGATGGTCCCACCTCTTACTCCTACAAAGGTTTGAGCTGGACGATTTATCTTTAAGATAATTAAATATGACATTTTAACCAGGTTGGCAAACAAAATCGAACTGGTTTCAGTTACAGATATAAATTTCCTCTAGAGTTTACAGTTGCTTCACAGCGATATAAATGTGGAAAAGCTCAGGCGTCCACCTCTTAGTTCACCTTTTTGTCCACCTAAAATATTCATAAGTACTACAAGCAATCAAGAGTAAGTGAACAAACAACAAAGCATCCTATTACACTAGCAACCCCGCAATCTGATGCTATCATAATTTTCAGCAATGTCAGGAATGCTCACGAACCCCCAACATTTGCCAGAAAACTTACTACTAACTCAAGGTATCTTCCAAATAAGCTTCAAAATTGCATTTTTTTTATCAAATATTGAATTCAGTCCTCTATATCCGTAATACGCGCGCGAGGCTCTAACCTTTGTAGACTACGATTTTTTTAAATTAACCTACTATTAAAATTCCATCATCACCATCGTGGCGAACAGAATTAGTTATTGCAGTGCTACAATAATTATTAAAAAAAGCTGTTATGACAGCTATCCATATAAAATAATCCGTTAGAGATAACTTCGTCAAGATACATAATTTGACAATTCATAAAAAAATATCCAGTGATTTGATAACTTTTGACTTTTTTTTTTAATCTTTATGTAAGAGATTTCTAGCCATAGGCTAGTTCATCTCTAACAATTTTAACGTGTGAAATGCAGTGTCTTTTAAATTCTGTAAGTGTTGCTGAACGTTTGATATGTCTAGGCAATTGAAAACATTTATTCCTTTATAATATAATGAATTTTGTGAAGCACAAGTCAAGAAATGTGGTGTTCTTATTTCAACCGCGTTTCTAGTATTATATCTATGAAAGTCACTTCCTCTTTCAATTCGATCACACAAATATCGAGGCAGCAAACCGTTAACTGCTTTAAAAATTAACACCGTTTTTTTTTTTTTTTTTTTTAACTCTTTATTTGTTCCAAATTCAAAATAAATTACATTTCATTTTAACCTAGGTGCTCCAGTTACTGCAGTAACGTACCAGCCTTAATTGTTATGATATATATCTAAGTGTTTTTACATTGTTCATGTCTTGGCAATTCAGTATTTTAAACAGGTTTTTTAACCTGCATGTCAGTATAACAATTGATATCTTAAAACTAAAAACTAAAACTAAATCTTATCTAAGTATAAAGGGAATTAATCGTTGCAATTGAGGATTGCAACGATTTTTGCCTGAAATTATTAATTATTTTGTTGGACATTTGTGCTAAAGTCTCAACATTCGAAATTCTATGTACTTCGGTTGTACTGTACCAGGGAGGCAACTTCAAAATCATTTTCAGAATTTTGTTCTGAATCCTTTGAAGTGCTTTTTTCCTGGTAATGCAGCAACTAGACCATATTGGCACAGCGTAAAGCATGGCCGGTCTAAAAACTTGTTTAAATATTAGAAGTTTATTCGTCAGGCAAAGTTTGGATTTCCTGTTTATAAGAGGATACAAACATTTTATATATTTGTTACATTTGGCTTGAATGCCCTCAATGTGATCTTTAAAAGTTAATTTTTGGTCAAGTATTAATCCAAGATATTTCACTTGGTTTGACCAGGAAATTGGAACTCCGTTCATAGTGACTATGTGACTACTACTAGGTTTCAAAAACGAAGCTCTAGGCTTATGTGGAAATATTATAAGTTGAGTTTTGGAAGCGTTGGGAGAAATCTTCCATTTTTGTAAATAAGAAGAGAAAATATCTAAACTTTTCTGCAGTCTGCTGCAAATAACACGAAGACTTCTTCCTTTAGCGGAAATGCCTGTGTCATCAGCGAACAAAGATTTGTGGCAACCCTGAGGCAAATCAGGGAGGTCCGAAGTGAAAACGTTATACAATATAGGCCCAAGAATGCTACCCTGAGGAACTCCTGCCCTAACAGGTAGTCGATTAGATTTGGAATTTTGATAATTTACTTGAAGAGTTCTGTCAGTTAAATAATTTTGAACTAATTTCATAGTATAAAGTGGAAAATTAAACTTTTTCAATTTACAAACCTTCATGCCAAACACTGTCGAATGCTTTTTCTATGTCTAGAAGAGCAACTCCAGTTGAGTGGCCTTCAGATTTGTTTGAACGAATTAAATTGTTAACTCTTAGGAGTTGATGAGTAGTTGAATGCCCATGGCGAAATCCAAACTGCTCATCTGCAAAAATTGAGTTCGTATTGATGTGAAGCATCATTCTATTCAAAATTATCTTTTCAAAAAGTTTACTTATTGAAGAAAGCAAACTTATTGGACGGTAGCTAGAAGCTTCAGCTGGATTTTTATCCGGCTTCAAAATTGGAACAACTTTTGCATTTTTCCATTTATCAGGAAAGTATGCCAAATGGAAACATCTGTTAAATAATTTTACCAAGAAAGACAAGGTACTCTCTGGGAGTTTTTTGATGAGGATATAGAAAATTCCATCATCACCTGGAGCTTTCATATTTTGAAATTTTTTAGTTATAGACCTTACTTCGTCCAAATCAGTCCCCCAGGAATCATCAAAAATATTTTCCCGAGAGAAAATATTCAGAAAATCCCGAGCAACCTGATTCTCAATAGGACTAGTAAGACCCAAACTGAAATTATGGGAACTCTCGAATTGCTTAGCAAGTTTCTGAGCTTTTTCCAAATTTGTGATCAAAATTTTACCACCTTCTTTAAGCGCTGGAATAGGCTTTTGAGGTTTTTTTCAAAATTTTTGTGAGTTTCCAAAAGGGTTTGGAACTCGGGTCTAATTTAGAAATATTATTTTCAAAAGTTTTGTTCCTCAGGGCAGAGAATCGCTTTTTAATTTGTTTTTGCAAATCCCGCCAGATAACTTTCATGGCAGGATCGCGTGTTCTTTGATATTGTCTCCTACGGACATTTTTAAGACGGATCAAGAGCTGAAGATCATCGTCTATTATAATTGAATCGAATTTAACCTCGCATTTTGGTACTGAGGCAGCTCTTGCTTCAACTATAGAAGTAGTAAGAGATTCAAGAGCATAATTAATTTCATCTTTGGTTTGCAAAGGAATGTTTGGATCGAAGTTATATTCCATAAATGTTCGATACCGCTCCCAATTAGCTCTATGGTAATTGAAAGTAGAGCTGTTGGGATTAGAAATTATTTCTTGGGATATTTCAAAAGTTACTGGAAGGTGATCAGAACCGAAGTCAGCATGGGTAACCAATTGGCTACAAAGTTGACATGAATCAGTTAAAACCAATATAAAAAAAAAAAAAATATATTGATATTGAATAGTGTAATAACCTGCAGAACAATCATCAAACAGAATATTACCATTGGAATTGCTTTGAGCATTATTCCATGAGCGGTGTTTTGCATTAAAATCACCAATAATGAAGAATTTAGACCTATGACGGGTAAGTTTCTGAAGGTCACCCTTGAGAAAATTCTTTTGCTGGCCTACGCATTGGAATGGCAAATAGGCAGCTATAAACGTAAGTTGTCCAAATTTTGTTTCAACAGAAACCCCCAAAGTTTCAAAAACTTTGGTTTCAAATGAAGAAAGAATTTTATGTTTGATTCGTCTATGAATAATGATGGCAACGCCACCACAGGGTCCATCAAGACGATCATTTCTATAAATCAAGTAATTTGCGTCCTTCTTAACCTTATGGGCAGGTTTAAGGAACGTTTCAGTTATAACGGCAATATGCACGTTATGAACTCTCAAAAAGTTAAATAGCTCGTCTTCATTATCTTTAAGAGATCGAGCATTCCAATTTACAATATTTAATGCTTTAAAATCCATTACTGAATTTTAAAGTCATGACAATATTATTTGCAAATTTTACTCCAGTTTGAATAGCATCAAACATGGAGTTAGATTTAAGCATATCAGATATCATGTCAATTAATGAATTCTGTAAAAATTCCATTTTGGGGGCAGTAATGCTTCCTAAGTCAAAATTGTCAAAATTTCCGTTAGAACGTTGGTTAGTATTTTGATTTCTACCCGGTGCAATAGCAGCATAGGTAGCTCCATTAACTCGCTGCACATTGCTAGCAGCGAGGGGAGTAGGTACAGATGAAACATTTGAAGCAGGGGAGATATTTGTACCTACGGGTACGAATGTAGAATTTGTTCCTCGCTGACCGTTGTTAACAGCAGAGGAATTTGTACCTGGTCGGAAACGTGGAGCGTTTCCTACCTGACGGTTAGAACGAGATTGTAGGATCGCTTTGCGAGTCTTACATTCCCAAAAATTGGATTTGTGGTTTTCACCACAATTTGAACATTTAAATTTCTTAGGATCTTCCTTCACAGGACAGTCGTCCTTTGCGTGAGAGGAATCACCACAATTCATGCATTTAGCTGGCATGTAGCAATTTTTAGTTCCGTGACCCCATCCCTGGCACTTACGGCACTGGGTGAGGTTTTGGAAATTTCCTCCAGTCTTCCTGAAGTGTTCCCACTTCACTCGGACATGGAGCATAAGGCTAGCTTTTTCTAAGGCCTTAAGGTTGTTTAGTTCACTAGACTTGAAGTGAACTAAATAAAAATCATTAGAAATCCCGTTGCGCGAATCGCCAGGACGGGATTTCATTTTCATTTTGATTACTTGGAGTGGCACAACTCCAAGTAATTTTGCCAGTTCATCTTTGATCTGATCCAGGGATTCACCACTGGGCAGTCCTTTCATGACAACCTTGAACACACGTTCAGTTTTGGTGTCGTAAGTAAAAAAATTGTGCTTCTTCTCAGTAAGATACTTGAGAAGACATTTAAATCCGTCCAAGGTTTCAGCCAATACACGGCATTCACCCCGACGTCCAATTTGTAGTGAAAACTTAACTTTCACGAAATTCAAAAGTTCCATGCGAAGAGCATGGAAATCGGTAGTGGTTATCACAATAGGGGGAATCTTTTCCTTCTTGGCATTAAGCCGGGAAAGTTTACTAGAATTTTTCTTGGATGATGGATCATTCTCATCATCCGTGAGCAAATCAAATTGATTACTCAAATTAATTTCATCAGAAGGGGGGTCAAGAGTTTGCCCCTTTCTTTTGCGTTTAGGCGCCATGGCGGCAGTAAATTTTTATCCAAATCGACTTCCAAGCAGATTACTATAAGAATCTGAAGGATCGAAGAGGAATTTTCCAAATCGATATCCAAGAAGGATTACCTCGGGTAGGGTCCAAACAAGGATCGAAGAGAAATAAGAGTTGAACAAGGTAGAAAATTTTTACAGGTTGAGCACTGAAAAGTGCTGTTTAAATTTGTTGTAGCTTTAGGTAGTAGTAACACTTCCTTCAGCAAAAAGCAAATAGATCCGCACGGCAAGAGAGCACGATGCGGACTGGAAAAAAAAAATGAACACCGTATTCACACGTATTCACCGCACAATTCTTTGCTTCACCGACAACCATTGTAAGGCGTCCAGCATCAAAGTTGAGGTAGTGAATCTATTACATCTCAAAATCAAACGCATTATTTTATTCTGCAAGCGCAGGTGGAAGTGAGGCAATACGCTCTAACGTGTACGATATAGCTGCTAGTTCAGCAACGTATACCGACACGGCTTTTGAAGCTTGTATGAGGCGCTATGAAGATCGTGGAATACTCCAAAACCAGTAAACAAATTATACAGGAAATTGTTGATAATCGGTGAAAGCCCACTCGCATGGAGTTTGTCCGAAAGGATGTCGATGCAAACAGAATCAAACGCCCCTTTAATGTCCAAGAAAACTGAACCCATCTGCTGTTTTTCAGCATAGGCTAATTGGATTTCAGTTGAAAGCAACGCAAGGCAGTCGTTCGTCCCTTTGCCCCTACGGAATCCAAATTGCGTATCTGAGAGTAAGCCATTCGCCTCGACCCACTTGTCCAGACGAAGAAGAATCATTTTTTCTAACAGCTTCCGAATACACGACAGCACACAGTGGCACAGTGGCGGGGTCTAAAACTGGTTGTATTTTGAAGATTACATTATAAAATAGTACTTCTGAAAATTTCAGCGTTGGGTACTGAGGGGTACCTAGTCAAATCTCGATTCGAAAATGTCAATATTATATACAGCCCATCGGACGGTTTTGTGACGCCATATTGAACGGCCCGAAAAGATGGGAGGCGGCCCCTGGCAGGGTTTAAAACCGATTGAATTTCGAAGATTACATTATAAAATAGTACTCCTGAAAAGTTCAGTGCTGGGTTTCCAGGGTCATCTAGTCAAATCTCGAGTCGAAATAGTCAATGTTATATGTACCCCATCATGCGTTTTTGTGACGTCATATTCAATGGCTCGAAAATAGGGTTGGCGGGCCCTGATGTAGTCGAAAACTGATTTTATTTGGAAGATCACCTTATAAAATAGTACTCCTGAAAATCAATCTCGTTTATATATATTTAGTACAAGTTATAAACCAATGTGTGTGCTACTTACTCATGATAAAATTTACAACTATATAAAAAATGCATTATCTTGAAATATTATCAATGGGTTTGTTCATCAACTGTGTGGTAGCTGCCTTCCTGGCGTCGGGAGCATTGGTACTCAGTACGGAAAACAAAATCGACGGAAGAAAAAAAAATCAAGAAAAAAAACTGTTTATATTTAGCAACTGCAGCATACTTACTTACCTCAAGTCTCAAGATTTTCGGAAATCTTGCACTTATTTCCCGAAATTCACACATATTTACGTGAATCAAACCAGAACAGTTTTGTGTTGTTGTTTACATTTTTGTCCGGGAACAAGGGAATGGTTGGTAGTTATTTTTGCCCGGGGAACGGACACAACAAATAAATGCTAAATTAAAATTAACTATTGTTGGCTTAATAAAAGAATATTGTTATTTTTACAATAGTTGCAGTTGAAAAGTGGCTTATTGAAACAAAAAGAATCTTATTTTGAATTTATTTGAATAAGTATTATCGAAACAATAAAATGCAATATAATTTCAACCGGAATTGTTTGTTTAATGCAAATAAAGTTTTTTTTTGTTCAATGTAAACAATTTTCTGTCCGTGTGTTTGGAATACATTAAGTGACTCATAGAGTTCAATTTTTACTTTCAGCTTGAAAAATACTTTCTGTAATTTTGCTTTTATTTTTTTTTTCACAAATAACTACCGAAAATTTACAGTTGGCCGCCTTTTTAAAAAAGATTTGAACCGGGAAAAACCGGGAATTTTTAATGAAAATTCACTGGCCATCCTGTCAATATTAATCTATGAACTGAACCCTACGTGACTGTAATCGATCTTTTATTATTTATTTCCATTTCGTCAAGCCAGTGTAGACTACATACAATGATTATAACAATGTTTACTTACATACTATGCATTAATTCTATTCTGTTTTAGCTTAGTTTTTATTTGCTGCTTGGACATAGTGATGTCCATAGTTCCGAAATGCAAGTTATATAGGCGCATCATTCGATTGATTGGGCTATTTTTTGCATAGTTTGTTCTGTACGATTTTTCTGAAAATAAATTCCGTGTTCTAAGATATCGACAAGGTGTGTAAAAGTTTAATTGTGCGAGAATTTCTGCCGAATCTATGCGCATTGAAATAATGTCGTTGATGAAGAAAAGCATTGCAAATTGGCGGCGCTCCTTAAGCGTTTGTATATTGATGAGCATGTAGCGCGCTTCATAAGATGGTAATGGAAATGCAGTCCAATTCAATTTACGTGAAGCATATAAAAGGAATTGTGTTTGGACAGATTATATGCGTTCTTCGTGTATGGAAATGTATGGATTCCATACTAGGTGGCAGTATTCCAGAATTGGCCTTACATATGTGGTTTATAATAGCTTAATAGTGTATGGGTCTTCGAAATTATGACTGAACCTTTTGATGAAGCCTAGCATTCTGTTTGCTTTACTAATGATAGTATTATAATGTTCTATAAAAGTTCGTTTGGAGTCTAGGATTACACCTAGATCTCTTACAATTTTGCTTTTTTCTACTATTTGGTTGCCTAATGATATTTCAATATGCGGTGTTTCAATTTTTCTGCTAAATGCTATTGCAGTACATTTTTTTAAGTATGTAGGAAATGTCGTTTATGTACAAAATAAAAAGAAGTGGGCCTAAATGAGAACCCTGGGGTACCCCAGAGGTGACTGAAATTGGTTCTGAAAGTTTATTTTGAAAGCGAACTATTTGTTTACGATGTGTTAGGTATGATTGAAGCCAATTCAAAAGTCCAGGCTCCATTGCTATTTTCTGCAATTTGAGGATTAATAATGGTATGTTGATGCGGTCAAATGCTTTACTGAAGTCGGTGTATAGCGCTTCAACGTGCTTGCCACTGTCCAACGCTTTAATAATGAAAGATACATATTCTAGAAGGTTAGAGGTAGTTGAGCGACCTTTAAAAAAGCCGTGCTGTTTACTTGTAATTAGATTTTTCACCTGCTGAAAAATATTGCCGTTTACGATTGATTCAAAAAGTTTTGGAATGCAAGAATGCAAGATATTTAATAATAGCAATAGTTGTTGTTGTTGTTGTTGTTGTTGTTGTTGTTGTTGTTGTTGTTGTTGTTGTTGTTGTTGTTGTTGTTGTTGTTGTTGTTGTTGTTGTTGTTGTTGTTGTTGTTGTTGTTGTTGTTGTTGTTGTTGTTGTTGTTGTTGTTGTTGTTGTTGTTGTTGTTGTTGTTGTTGTTGTTGTTGTTGTTGTTGTTGTTGTTGTTGTTGTTGTTGTTGTTGTTGTTGTTGTTGTTGTTGTTGTTGTTGTTGTTGTTGTTGTTGTTGTTGTTGTTGTTGTTGTTGTTGTTGTTGTTGTTGTTGTTGTTGTTGTTGTTGTTGTTGTTGTTGTTGTTGTTGTTGTTGTTGTTGTTGTTGTTGTTGTTGTTGTTGTTGTTGTTGTTGTTGTTGTTGTTGTTGTTGTTGTTGTTGTTGTTGTTGTTGTTGTTGTTGTTGTTGTTGTTGTTGTTGTTGTTGTTGTTGTTGTTGTTGTTGTTGTTGTTGTTGTTGTTGTTGTTGTTGTTGTTGTTGTTGTTGTTGTTGTTGTTGTTGTTGTTGTTGTTGTTGTTGTTGTTGTTGTTGTTGTTGTTGTTGTTGTTGTTGTTGTTGTTGTTGTTGTTGTTGTTGTTGTTGTTGTTGTTGTTGTTGTTGTTGTTGTTGTTGTTGTTGTTGTTGTTGTTGTTGTTGTTGTTGTTGTTGTTGTTGTTGTTGTTGTTGTTGTTGTTGTTGTTGTTGTTGTTGTTGTTGTTGTTGTTGTTGTTGTTGTTGTTGTTGTTGTTGTTGTTGTTGTTGTTGTTGTTGTTGTTGTTGTTGTTGTTGTTGTTGTTGTTGTTGTTGTTGTTGTTGTTGTTGTTGTTGTTGTTGTTGTTGTTGTTGTTGTTGTTGTTGTTGTTGTTGTTGTTGTTGTTGTTGTTGTTGTTGTTGTTGTTGTTGTTGTTGTTGTTGTTGTTGTTGTTGTTGTTGTTGTTGTTGTTGTTGTTGTTGTTGTTGTTGTTGTTGTTGTTGTTGTTGTTGTTGTTGTTGTTGTTGTTGTTGTTGTTGTTGTTGTTGTTGTTGTTGTTGTTGTTGTTGTTGTTGTTGTTGTTGTTGTTGTTGTTGTTGTTGTTGTTGTTGTTGTTGTTGTTGTTGTTGTTGTTGTTGTTGTTGTTGTTGTTGTTGTTGTTGTTGTTGTTGTTGTTGTTGTTGTTGTTGTTGTTGTTGTTGTTGTTGTTGTTGTTGTTGTTGTTGTTGTTGTTGTTGTTGTTGTTGTTGTTGTTGTTGTTGTTGTTGTTGTTGTTGTTGTTGTTGTTGTTGTTGTTGTTGTTGTTGTTGTTGTTGTTGTTGTTGTTGTTGTTGTTGTTGTTGTTGTTGTTGTTGTTGTTGTTGTTGTTGTTGTTGTTGTTGTTGTTGTTGTTGTTGTTGTTGTTGTTGTTGTTGTTGTTGTTGTTGTTGTTGTTGTTGTTGTTGTTGTTGTTGTTGTTGTTGTTGTTGTTGTTGTTGTTGTTGTTGTTGTTGTTGTTGTTGTTGTTGTTGTTGTTGTTGTTGTTGTTGTTGTTGTTGTTGTTGTTGTTGTTGTTGTTGTTGTTGTTGTTGTTGTTGTTGTTGTACTGATATGAATTTTCATGGTGATGTTCCTTTCGTTGCTTTCGCCTACGTCTGGCTTTTTCCATTTCATTTTCCTGAAGGCGTCGGGAACGCTGTTTGGTGTCAAATGCAGTCCAGTCGCGTTTCCATATTTTTTTTATTTCCTAGCATTCGCCAGCTGGGGGCTGGTTCGTCACCGACGTTCTGCAGTTCAATTTCTATGTTACATGCAATTGGATTGCCAGTATGTGCTGCTTCAGAAAAGGTTTTTGCCATTTCTTCCATATGTGCTTTTACATCGGAAGCTAGAATAGCATTTGAGTCCGCTAAGTCGTTCTTCATTTCCATAATTAATTGTGGAATTAGGTCAATTGAGTGCACTGTTGCTGTTGTTGTTGATGTGATGGCTTCTACTGCTGCTGTTGCTGCCGAGTTGACCTCCTTTTCTACAGCGATACAGGCGTCTGCTGGAGGTGTGTCCAAAAGTGCTGACATTTTACTTTTTATTTCAGTGGAACTAGTCTTGCTGCTGCTGGCGAGGTTGGAAATGGCTTGTTTTACGTCGACAAGCATTTTCTCAATGTGGTCGAGCGTTTCTTCATGAGTCGCGCTTAGGCTTTTGAAATTCATGAGGAGTTTGTGGTTTGCTGCCAATGTATGTCCGATGTTTTCCGTGATATTTTGGAAAGACTTGGACAGTTCCTTCATGTTAAGTTCAGCGGTGAACTTTTCCTGACAGTCTTGGCAAAGAGGCAGCATGAAGGTCCGCAAAATTTCTTCATGATTCCGCTGTGCGCCTACGCAAGCTGCGTGGAAAGTCCGATTGCAGGTACCATGGCAGCGCCATAGGAAACGATTGTCATTTTGCACGCAATTCACGATACCGCACTTCATTGCACTCGCGTCGGGTGATAAAAAAAAGTAAAAATTTGCTACTTGGAAATGCTAACGCGGGGCTCGCGCACGGGTCAGTTATTAAAAGGTATGAAAAATAAAATAAAGTTTGAATAGTAAAATATATACAAGAACGCTATGAACGCGCGTCCGAACTCATGTCTTGAGAACAAGTTAAAACATTACTTCTAGTTGACGTTATGCGAGGAACTAAAATATTGCTTTAATTTGGTTTTTGTCATTGTAAAGTCAATGTTATCGCAGTGCTTATTATATGTATCCATCATTTGGTTCAAGGGTCCAAATTTGGCATAATTCGTACGATGACGATTTGTAGCAAATATATTTCTATTTCGTAAATGCCTAGATGGTGTATATAAATTTAAGGATGACAATAGTTCTATAGAATCAATGCGATGTGATACGATATTGTTTACGAAAGAAAAAATAGCAAATTCACGACGCTCTTTTAATGTTTGGATATTTATGAGCATACACCGAGCTGTGTAAGATTGCAGATGAAATACAGTCCAATCTAACTTGCGGAGTGCATACAATAGAAACTGCTTTTGAACGGACTCTATTCTTTCTTCGTGTGTGATTGAAAAAGGAGACCAAACTATGCTGCAATATTCTAATATCGATCTTACATAAGCAATGTACAATGTTTTTATCGTATACGGATCGTGAAAATTATAGGAGAAACGTTTTATGAAACCAAGCATTTTGTTAGCTCTGTTAATAATTGTATTATAATGATCGATGAAAGTAAGTTTTGAGTCCAAAATAACATCTAGATCCCTGACTCTATCACACTTTTCTACGATATGGTTTCCTAAAGTGATTGTTATATCTGGTAGGATTCGTTTTCTACTAATGGTAATTGAGTTACATTTTTTTATATTTATTTGTAGCAGGCTTTTTCGGCGCCAAGTATGGAATATCTGTATTTCCTCTTTGAATGTGATGATGTGATGAAAAAAGTGGTTAGTGGATAGTGTTCGCAGTATCAGTTGGGATGTTGTCACATATTTGCGTGGTATCTACAATATCTTCAAAGATGTACCAGCAAGACGAGCGTTCATCACGATGAATTCTGGATCTACCATATTCCCGCTAAAGTTTTGCGGTCACCGATGGATGGAAAATAGTGCTGCTGTTCAGAGGGCAATCAAAATTAAAGGGTGATACGGTCAAAATTTGGTCAAGGGAAAACGCGTGTAAATCGGTGAAATCGTTTATTTAAAAAATCAAATTAAATTTCTTTTTCAAGTTCAATCAGTATAAAATTCAGGAAAAATATTCAGTTAGGCTTCCGCTTTTCCAAATCCGAATTGCCGGGCCTTACGCTTGACCCCTGCCATCAGATTTTGTACAGCCACCTTGTCCACCTTCTTCGCCGCAGAAAGCCAGTTTGCCTTGAACTGCTGCTCGCCCTTAGCAGTTTTTTTGGTCTTCTTTAGGTTCCGCTTGACAATAGCCCAGTATTTCTCAATTGGGCGGAGCTCTGGCGTGTTGGGAGGGTTCTTGTCCTTGGGAACCACCTGCACGTTGTTGGCGGCGTACCACTCCATGGCCTTTTTACCGTAATGGCAAGATGCCAAATCTGGCCAAAACAGTACGGAACAACCGTGTTTCTTCAGGAAAGGCAGCAGACGTTTATTCAAACACTCTTTCACGTAAATTTCTTGGTTGACAGTCCCGGAAGCTATGAAAATGCTGCTTTTCAAGCCACAGGTACAGATGGCTTGCCAAACCAGATATTTCTTTGCGAACTTTGACAGTTTCATGTGCTTGAAAACATCTGCTACCTTTCCCCTTCCTTTTGCCGTATAAAACTCATGTCCCGGAAGCTGCTTGTAGTCGGCTTTGACGTAGGTTTCGTCGTCCATTACCACGCAGTCAAACTTCGTCAGCATCGTCGTGTACAGCCTCCGGGATCGCGCTTTGGCCGTCGTATTTTGTTTATCATCGCGATTTGGAGTCACTACCTTCTTGTAAGTCGATAGTCCGGCTCGTTTTTTGGCTCGATGCACGGTTGTAGACGATACACCCAGCTTATTTGCGGCATCTCGGAGAGAGAGGTTAGGGTTTCGCTTGAAACTACCGGCAACTCTCTTTGTCGTCTCAGCGGCTTCCGGTTTTCGATTTCCCCCCGATCCAGACTTCCTGGCTGTCGACAAACGTTCCCCAAACACTTTAATTACATTTGTAACGGTTGATTTGGCAACTTTTAGCGATTTTGCCAACTTTGCGTGCGAGTAGCTCGGATTTTCGCGATGCGCGAGCAAAATTTTGATACGCTGCTCTTCTTGCTTGGACGGCATTTTGACAACTGAAGAGTGAATTCCAAAATCAAAATAGGAGCAACATTCTACACACACACACCTTCAAAATGAGGGGTGTTCAGGTTTTTAAAAAGCAAAATTGAAAGAAATACGTCAAGTTGATATTGACCAAATTTTGACCGTTTCACCCTTTACACCGCAAATGCGAAAATTTATTCAAGGCGTCCAGAAAGACAAAATCAAACCAACGTCAGCTTCCTACCAAGATAAGATGTTAAAAACGGTTTGAATGACTCGCTGCTGATGGCTAATAGTACGTTCAGACTACAGATTTATAACATGTTATAGCTCTATCTTGATGGTGGTTTCTGTGTTGCAATTAGTTGACAACCATTATAACATGTTATAACTCTGTAGTCTGAACGTGGTATTAAGCTAGCTTTCTTCAAATCAGTTGCTGTCGAAGTTGAGCCATTTCTATGCGAATTTCAGATGGACAACCCTATGGTGCCTTTTTTGTGCAACGCGATGTCTCAAATGGTTAGAGGCATTATAGAAAGGTTCATTAATATTGATCATCTGAACAATATTGCACAGGTAAATGCACATTTGATCAGTATGATCGCAAAAAGGAACAACTGGACGCTTTTTGGCACAGGTTATTCGTCGGCGTATTCAGAACTTTTGTTGGTTGTGAAATTGATTTGCTGCTTATCGCATGGCAACGCCAATGCAGAGAGAGGTTTTTCGGTAAATGCAGAATATCTTTTTGAAAACATGAGGCCCAAGCGCAATGACAGCGGAACGGCAGTGAAGAAAAGAATCGTCTACGGATTGATTTTTATTTGGTTGTGAAATTATGAACACAAATTGAGAGCTTGGTGACATTGATTAAATATTCCTATCATTACTTAGTAATGAATAGTGAGTCTTATTATTATTATATTATAATATGTATTTATAGCCCTAAGCCTATTCACATCCTTTGTAGGTACGAAATACAAACTAAAAACAAGCTTAATTAAACTTACAATCTAAGGTTAATATTCTTAAAGTAAACATATATGAGTTTCATAAACTCCAGATCGCGTCTAGCCAAAATATCTCGAACTAGACTACCTACCTCGAGCCCGAAGGGAGTCATAAAAATGTGATCTGACTCCACGATACTCCGCACAAGGCCAAAGGATGTGATCAGCGTCCTGGTAACCTTGTCCACATTCACAGAGATTGCTGTCTCCCAACCCCACACGGAACAAGTGAGCGTTTAGACAATAGTGATTGGACATGAGACGAGACATCACGCGTATGAAGTCTCGACCCAAGTCCAACCCTTTGAACCATGCAATCTTCGACACCTTAGGGATAATTGAATGTAGCCATCGTCCCAAGCTCCCTTCACTCCATTGATGTTGCCAGCTAACGAGCGACTGCTGACGATAAATAGAGAAAAAATCACTATAGGCGATTTGTCGATCATAAATGTCGCCTTCGCAAGTGAATCCGCCTTCTCATGTATGTATGTATGTAAGGTAACCACCATCCTTTCAAAGATCTTGTCTTGTATGCAGCTCCACTTAATAGCAAGATCAATTTGAGCTACCGATCTGAATTCACAATATCGCTGTATGAAGGGTCAAAAACGGAGCAGAGACACTTACACGAAATCCACGGGAATTTAAGAGTCTCCTTCCAACGATACGATCCAACAAATCGAATAACACAATTCGCAATACTTATTAAGCTTCCTACAGGATGTTTTGTAAAAAAGGGCGCGTGCATCTCACTGAAACTGTTGAAGTAGAATTCACACCACCACAATCGAATCGGTAGGATAAAGAAAATGATAGTGTTTATTCCCTCCTAGACTCCGGTTGTCATACCACTCCATCGTCCAGTCCCAGGTCAAATGATACCCTGATGCTCCCTCCCAACCCAGTATTTATTTATGTAATGAAAATATATGTAGTGGAGAAATGAAATATTTAAAACATTAAATATGAAATAATGAATATAATTTGTATAGATAAAATACCTAGTTGATATTCTGTAATGAAAATAATAATTATTTTTCATATAATAAGATGCAGCTCTATTTTTCCTCAGCTCACAATATCAAGTGGATGTAACACTGAAATTTCAAGGTTATATTAAGCAAATATATATTTTTATCTCTAATTACTAATAATGTAAGGATGTAAATGTAAAGTGTAAAGTGTGATGTATAACTAACATGACTAACCATAAAATGGGATTACGAGAAAAATAAGGAAAGATCTCACCCGATATGTTGCAAAGGAATCCATGACATATCGATGATTTCGAAGAGCTCCAATATATATGCTGCCGCTACTTCTTCAACCGGTGTTAAAAACAGCACTCTCGCCTTTCGGTTCTCACACAGCAAAGCAAACCCCATCAACCACGAAATACACTCTAGAGGAATCTCAGCAGAGAAAAAAAGGACTGCATCCACTTTCCATCACCAATCACTCGCGACGGCAGCTCCTCACCGGCCCAATCAACTTGCGACCAACGCCGAAATCAGAACCAAACCAGGGATGTGTTCATAATTTATTATATAAATAATGCTCATGTTTAAGGTTTGCCATACAAGTGTATCCGCGGCATTACACTGACCAGCAGACGATCACTTTTGTAAGCCGTAAACTCGCTGATTCACGGTAACGTCGACCACCGAATCACCACCACCACCACGGACACATTATCAGCACTTTGCCCGGCTAATTTGCCAACCGGACCGTGTTCAAACTCGCACACGGTGACGAGACTCTCGATAGAACTACACGATGAAAGCGTGACATCCGAACACGGTGAACCGGCCTCTCGGGAGGCAATCGCAGGCACACTTACGCTAGTTACAAAAAAAAACATCCGTGCAAAGAAACGGATCCAATAAACGTCACTCTCCCGAAAGCACACCCGTCGTCGTCGAACGCAAAAAAGGAATCGGTGGGCAATTTTGTGATACGGAATTTCCACAATAAACCGGGAATGCACGAATTTCACCACATCCAACTGCGAAACACGTTAGGAGCACTTTTGGTACACTTTCGATCGAACATACTTAATTTTTTTTTTCAAAAATTATTGCGAGTGAACCAACATCATCACCGCGTAAATAAACTAAAATTAAAATTATCACTCGCGATGCCACAAATTTCTGGTCCGGGAGAAAAAATCAAACAACGCAGATAGCGTCAAATTTTTTGTTGCTTGCAAACATGATGAATCATGCTTTCTTTCTCGATTCTAAAACATCTCGGAAAGCGAGAAAACCACCAATCACACACGTATAACCGTCCAGGAGGCAGAGTGCCAGCGCTAATCCGGCAAATGCAACCGAAAACTATGAATGCGAACGCACGTACAAAACAGAGAACAAACTTAAAACACAACCGTATCCAAAGGCATTCGAAACTGAACTGAGTGAATCCGCCTTCTCATTGCCCAAAAATTGAGCAATGCGAAGGGGCCCACGCGAAGGTGATGATGAAAGAGCGCACGGATAAAGCACTAAGCAGCCCTCGTATCTTCAAGAGAAAATACGAGAAGTGCTTTACCGGCCTAATGGAACGGATAGCTTTGACAGAACTGAGACTATCCGTAAAAATAAAGTAGTGGTCTGGAAGAAGTGAAGCAATAGTTTCCAAAGTGTATTGAATTGCTGCCAGTTCAGCCACATACACAGAACAAGGAGCTTCAAGTTTTCGAGAGGCGCTATGAAATTCATTAAATACACCAAAACCAGCGGACTCCTCTATTAGATATTCATCTGTGAAAAACGTTCTTGCAGAATCAACATGGCCAAACTTTGCAGAGTATAATGACGGAGCAATCATAGGACGATGATGCTCTGGAATTCCGCGGATTTCCTGTGTCATAGATAAATCAAAATTCACTGAATTGCCGAAATGGGAGAAGACGATTGGGAATATTTATTGAAGGGCTGACATCCTGTGTTAAATATAGGTAGTACAAAGTCATAAAACATGTTTGAGGATTTAGCTCCAGAAGCTTCTCAAAGTTTTCAATCAACTGTGGGTTCATTACTTCGCAACGGGTGAGGAGCCTCAGAGATAACTCTGAAAAACGGACGGATAGTGGAAACATGCCCGCCAGCACTTCGAGACTCATCGTATGAGTCGAGTGCATGCATCCTAACGCGATACGAAGACAACGATACTGGATCCGTTCCAGCTTGATGATGTACGTTTTAGCTGCCGACTGGAAACAAAAACTACCATATTCTAGAACCGATAAAATCGTTGTCCGGTACAATGTCAGAAGATCTTGTGGATAGGCTCCCCACCACGTTCCGATCATTGATCGAAGGAAATTGATCCTTAGTCGTCTTTGATACTTAATGTGGGATCTCCAGGTGCATTTGGAATCGAACCAGACCCCGAGATATTTGAAAGACATGGAATGAGTGATCGGCTTACCCAACAGTTGAAGATTCAGTTGTGCTGGGCTATGCTTCCTAGGAAAAACGACCAACTCAGTTTTCTCCGTGGAGAATTCGATACCTAGCTGAATAGCCCAAGTAGACAAATTGTCCAAGGTATCCTGTAAGGGTCCTTGCAGGTCAACCTCTTTTGGCCCTGTGATAGACACTACGCCATCATCTGCAAGTTGTCTCAAAGTGCAATTGTCACTAAGACAGTCATCAATTTCTCTAACGTAGAAATTGTACAAAAGGGGCATGAGCCTTGGGGGAGCTGTAGAAAAAATTATTCATAAATGGAGACAATCCACAAGCGTGGAGTTTCTCTGAAAGAACTTCAACGGATACTGAATCAAAAGCCATCCTTGATATCCAAGAACACAAAAGCCATTTGCTCTTTCTTAACAAAAGCTAACTGATTTTCCGAGGAAAGCAACGTGAGACAGTCGTTCGTTCCCTTACCCCTACTCTAACCAAATTGAGTATCTGAAAAAAGGTGGTTGGTCTCAACCCATTTGTCGAAGCGGAGCAACACAATAGTTGGGTAAAGAAGAACTGCATTATAGCACACCATCGACTGGAAATGCTCTCGCAAACGTGGGGCTTTAGGTAGTGATGAAAACGTCGCTAGAACTATTCCACAGCCGCAGTCAGTTTATGAGCAACAAGAGGGACGCACATTTTTGCCTGTGGACTTGGAGACATACTTCAAGTCCCCGCGTACATCGTACGGGCTAGGCAAAAATGTGCGTCTATCTTGTAAACTGTCGCTTTAATGGCCCTTCGCTCATTTTCAACTTCTATTCAATTTTCATACTGCCGTACTCTAACGGAACTATCCACCTACCCTCTTCTAAAGATCATTCTCTAGCTAATAAATCATCACACTAAAGCTTCATGTTAGCATTTCCAACCAACTCTGAAAATCGTTAACTTCGCGTATGAAGTAACATAAAAAAAAAACACTTTGAATGTAACAACTCAAGGCGGGAGTAGCCGTCAACAATGCTGATGATGGTACAGCACGCAACAACCACCCTACTGCTTTCTCTCTGAGATGATCACGTTGGTCATGACGAGAGGAGCAACACAATAGTTGGGTAAAGAAGAACTGCATTATAACACACCATCGACTGGAAATGCTCTCGCAAACGTGGGGCTTTAGGTAGTGATGAAAACGTCGCTAGAACTATTCCACAGCCGCAGTCAGTTTATGAGCAACAAGAGGGACGCACATTTTTGCCTGTGGACTTGGAGACATACTTCAAGTCCCCGCGTACATCGTACGGGCTAGGCAAAAATGTGCGTCTATCTTGTAAACTGTCGCTTTAATGGCCCTTCGCTCATTTTCAACTTCTATTCAATTTTCATACTGCCGTACTCTAACGGAACTATCCACCTACCCTCTTCTAAAGATCATTCTCTAGCTAATAAATCATCACACTAAAGCTTCATGTTAGCATTTCCAACCAACTCCGAAAAAGGATCATTTTCTCCATCAATTTCCGAATACACGACAGCATCGCGGTGGGCCGATATGAATTGTGATCGGACGCGGGTTTATCAGGCTTTTTAATGGCTATCACCCTCACTCGCCTCCAATCGTCGGGAACAATATTGAGCTCCAAGAACTGATTGAACAAGTTCAACATGCGCCTCTTAGCGACGTCTGGGAGGTTTTTCAGCAAGTTGAACTTGATTCTATCAGATCCCGAGGCAATTCGCACACGAAAGGAGAGCGAGTGAAAGTTCGACCATTGAAAAAGGCTGATTGATTTCGTCTACCGAATTCGCGGTTTTGCGAGGAATCAACTGCGACGGCACGGAATCCGGACACACTTTTCGCGCGAATATAAGAATCCATCGATCCGAGTATTCCTCACTTTCGTTGTTAGTAGACCGGTTACGCATTCTTCGCGCCGTACTCTAAAGCATATTCATAGACGTTTCGCGCGACAATCCGTCTACAAACTACCGCCAGTAACCCCGTTTTTTGGCCTTGATAAGGCTTTTGAGTTCGCGTTCAAGAGATGTGTATGCGTCGAAATGCTCGCGTGTTCCGCGTTTCCGAAAAAGTTTTAACGCGTCGGACTTTTTAAGGTAAACCTCCGTGCATTGTTGATCCCGCTCTGGTGGTGATGGTGTTTTCTTACGAATTGACGATCGCGGCACCGGTCGTGTTTGAGCTTGAAGTGCGCTGTCGACGATGAGATTAGAGAGGAAGTTATATTTTTCCAACGGCGAAAGCTCTTCCACTGACGATACTGTATCGCCTATCGCTGATTGGAACTTAGTCCAATCGATGTTACTGGTTAGATCATACGGATTCTGACGAGTTGAACCTACTGGCAATCGAAATTTTGATCGACAGATGATCACTACCGTGCGGATCCTGGATTACATGCCAAGTGCAATCCAACGATAGTGAATTGGAGCAAAAGGTGAGGTCTAATCTGCTACCATTAGAGGATGGACCAGCCAAACGTGTTACTTCTTCATTGTTAAGTATTGTCATGTTGAAGTTGTCGCAGAGATCATAAATCAAAGTAGAACGGTTATCATCGTACAGCTCCCCCAACCTGTACCGTGGGAGGTAAAATCTCCCATGATCAACCATGGAGCGGGAAGTACCGCACATATGTCGAAAAGTTGTTTGCGATTAACAGAAATTCTAGGAGCAATATATACAGAAGCAATACAAAGGCTCTTTCTTACCTTTAATGGTATCCTGACTTGCGACAACTTCAATACCGGGGAATTCAGGAAGATTCACTCTATATAAGGAGTGGCACTTTTTGATCCCCAATCATCACGTTCCAATCGAATAATGTTAAAATCATAAAAAGGGAGATCAATTTCTGAAGAGATCTATGTTTCACAGAGGGCAAATGCATCGCAATTATTGTTATAGTCAGTTCTGCGGAATCCAGGAGGAGTAGAAGTCTCCTTTTTTTTCCCCACTCCTTGATTTTGGGAAGCTGATTTGGGGTTCTTGATTGTCAACTTTCCGCGAACGAATGCGTTTTCGTTTCCGTGCAGAAAAACGGAAAGAAGTTCCCTCCTCAGCCAAGTCAGAGTCAGTTTCGTCATCTGACAAAACAGAAAATGGATTTTTGTCGTTGGTCGATGGCGTGGCGGTCTTAAGCATTTCTGCAAAAGACTGCCGTGAACGTTCCTTGAGTGAGCGTTGTAATTTCTCCCCGCGTTGTTTGTACACCGGGCACGACGAGAGACCATGAGGACTTCCCTTACAGTACACGCATTTTGGTGCAGTGACTGTGCAGGCGCCATCCTCGTGCTTCTCCCCGCATTTGGAACAGCGTGCCTTGCTGCCACAGTGAGAGGCCGTATGTCCCAACTGCTTACAGTTTTGGCAGTTCATGACCCGGGGAACGAACAAACGCACAGGTATTCGAAGTTTTCCCACCTCGATGTAGTGAGGAAGGGCTGAACCAGAAAAGGTCACACGGAACGAGTCTGTGGGGGTAAAACTCTTTTTACCCTCGCTGACAGATACTGAGCCCAGTTTTTGGACATCCAGTATCTTCACCGGGGGAAGCAAAGGATTCTTAAAACAGCCAACCGCCTGCTTCTCCAAGATCTCGGGGGTCAGACTTGCTTCGGTGACCACACCTTCGATCTCCACATCACGAGCTGGGATGTAAACTCTATACTCGAGCGTGAAGAGCTGGAAGGCAGCAATCTCGTTAGCCTGCTTCAGGTTAGAGACGGACACACGAAGTTTATTGTGCCTAACCTTCGTGATTTCGGTCACGGCCGAGTATCGCTTCGTCAGATCATTAGTAATTTGCATTACATTCAACGGTTTGTTTTTGGGCCGAAAGTAGACAACCCATGGGCCATTCGAGTCACCTGGATAGGCTCGCGATCGGAGGTTTTTCAGAGCCTGTCCTTTGCCAGACTGAGACGACAAACCTGGGATGGCATCATCTGTTTTCTGAGATGACGTACGTTTTCGACCCTTCTTGCCATCGCGGCAAAGTGGCGTCATCTTCCGACAAAACGTCCATTTCGTCTACCGATAAAATCAGTGCCAACATTTCAAAGGGGCGTAATTGCTTTTGTAAACAATGACTTTAGCCGTCAATTTCTCGCGAATGAAATCTTACCTCTCCAAAATTACAATGCTAACTGGTAGAGGAAACATTCCTCTACCTGCTGGTGTCAATATTTTTCATGAGTGAGCTTTTATACGCGAGAAATCGACGGCTAAAGCCATTGTTTACAAATGCAATTACGCCCTTTTGAAATGTTGGCACTGAAATGTCTATTTTGCCGTACTAGTGGGAGCGAAAAACGCTCTACCACTGAAACGATAATCATTCGGACACAATACACGAAAAAAAATTACTAACACAGAAACACAAACTTAAAATTTAACTGATGGGCGAAAGAAAGAAACAAGAACAAAAACTTATCTGATAATCCTATACTACCTACCACCGAGCGTTTACACAGCAGCAGCGGAGCGACGCGCAGCGTGGATGATCTTCGATCCGCGTGTGCGGGCGGTCTTCGTTGGTGTGTACTTGTGTGAGGGTCGGCACTCAGCTGAACACTCGATGATAGATGAGTGGTGTAAATGCAGAGGCAGATGCTGACATTCGATCCGTGTGCAGGTATGCGTGACCACGCACCGATGGTGCGCAAATTGGTTGGCGAATTGCCACTCGCAATTGAACAATTTCTCTTCAGATGATGTCGAAATCACACTTTCTTCTCAGAAAAAAACTCACTTTTAGTTAATTATTTAACTGCGAACTATGTCAGGAAACACTAAGCGAGAAAAACTGATAATTTAAATCAAGCGAATAGCGAGAAAACTTCCAAAATAGCGGAGCGCGAACCAAGTCGACCTTACTTCTTGCTAGAACGCAGTGGGATTGTATTAAGTTCTGTTGTACAGGTTGCGTGACGAATTTTTGCAGTTAATTTCAAATAGTAATTTCTCATGCTTGTGCATCATGATTTAGATATATTTGGCAGCACTGGATAGCTTATACTGTTAGGTGTAAGATTTAAACAAACAATGTTGAGTAAACGTAAAGATGTCGAAACAAGAGAGCAATCTGTCAGCCGTTGTCGCTTTGTTGCGCACCGGAGTATGCATGAAAGAAATAATTCGGTCGGTAAATGTGTCTGAAAGAACAGTGTATAATATTAAAAAAGGCTTGGGAAAGTGATAAGACGGAGCACCTGCTCATACTGCTAATAAAGCACAGAAATGGCTTATGGAAAATATTTCGTAAATTTGGGAGGAAGAAATTTGGCCCCCAAGCAGTCCCGATATCAATCCGTTGGATTATTTTGTATAGGGCGTCGTCCAACGGGATACCAATAGAACCCCTCACACCACACTTAAGTCGCTAAAAGCTAAAATCAAGGCAGTGATGACATCTATGGATCGAAACATTTTAAAACGCGCATACTGCAGTTTCCGGAAGCGTCTAACTACAGTCGTCGAAAGGGAAGGCAATTTTTTTGAATAAATTTACTTACAACTTCCATATGTTGCGAAAGAAAATAAATCGCACAAAATTCATTGCTAGAATAACTAACTGGTGTATCTTTTCTCAAATATGCAATTTACTGCAAAAATTCGTCACGCACCCTGTATGTGCCAAGAGTATGCTATTCTTGATATTTCCGAAAGCTTACCCTGCTGCTCATTTTACTTTTTTCCTTTATTTAACGTCGGTCTCTGTTCCGCAATCTAGTGCCAATCACCGACGGACATCGATTGCCATCCATTGACGGCAACCGAATGTGCAGGAAGGCAGCTTCCACACCTGCGTAGGATATCGCACCCATTCACAACACACATGGGCCGGGACCAACGACTTTACTTCCCTTCCGAAGGAAGACGTGACCAGAGATTTTTATGCCTCAGAAAAATCCCACCGACCTTGGCTGGGATTGAACCCAGACCCATTGGGGTGAGAAAGCAGTCACGCTTAACACTACACCACCGGCGCCGGCTAATGCTGCTCATTTTAAACTAACCTTAATTTACACAACGGTATAATAAAGCACATCACGTTGTAGCTTCATAGGTTAAAATAACGAAGTTTTGTGGACTGAAATTTTTCTGAAAACCGACTGGAAAGTCAGAGAAAGTCAGGGAATTTTTTTTCGACTTTGAGTCGACACCCTGACTTGGTATGCGTCGCCTCAGAGGTTGGCATCAGCGTCTCGACACAGCTCCTTAAAACAGTTTGACTTGCTCTGCTTTATCGCTCGTTTAAGTGCGGCCCTGGCCGCTCGAAACACTCCTCTTTGTTCCTCTCTGTCTGCTTCTGTTCTTCTGGCTCTGACACAAATAGCGCGGAGGGTGCTAAGTACCTCGTTCCACCAGTAGACTGGACGCCGTCTGTTATTTGGCTCCAGTTTCCTCGGCATGGTCGTGTTACATGCTCTCACTATCGTTTCTGTCAGCTCACCCGCGTTCAGATCCACGGGGCCCCTGTCCACACGGAGTGCTTCAACGAAAAGATCCTTATAAAAAGTCTTCGTTTTCCACTTACGGTTGCATTTTCCCGTCCTCCGTACTGTCCCAGTATTCCGTTGGCCAATACCATATCGTATCGCCTGATGGTCGCTATGGGTATATCCTTCACAAACTCTCCAATTCATGTTTGCGACCAGCGACGGACTGCAGAAAGTGACATCGATAATGGATTCCCGGCCATCTCTGTGAAAAGTGCTGCTGGTGCCTTCGTTGGGCAGCATAACTTCAAGCTTTGCCAGAGCTAGCTTTGGAACATCTGCTTCACCACTTCACTGCCCAAGGATTGAAGTCTCCTCAGATGACTACCGGCTTCGTCCGATCAGCTCTTCGGTAAGTCCATCCAGCATCCCATGGAACTGCTCCATCGTCTATCTGGGGGGTGCGTAGCAACTACATATGAAGATTACGTTGATTTTGGCGATCACGAAACCTTCGTATGAGCTCGCAACCACTTGTTGAATGGGTTATCTGACCATAACTTGTATAGCAGCCATCCCAGCTCTATCCGCCACCCAGTTACCGTTATCGGGAGGGACTCGATACGGTTCCGCAATGATTGCCACGTCACACGTTGTTTCTGTTGTCGACTGCCACAACAGTTGCTGTGCAGTGTCGCACTGATTGAGGTTTATTTGGGTTACCTCCATCACTGTTGGCTTGCCATCGCCTTTTTGTATGCTAGGCATTTGAAGCCTCCCATCGTATGATCATTTCCGTCCTATTTTTTGCAGAGTATACACCTCGGTTGCTTTGCGCAGCCTCTTAAAATATGACCTTTTTCCCCGCATTTCCTGCACAGATCAGATCTGTCAGGACCATTGCAGTTCCTCGCCTGGTGACCGAAACCCATGCACTTTAAGCATCGCTCCAGTTGTTTGGTAACCCGAGAAGCGGCTTTCAGCGAACACACTGACCACCCAACCTTGACCATGCCCGTCTCCAACAGCTTATTCGCTGAAACTGTCGAAAGCCGTATCACCGCCGTTTGCATGCTGCCGTACGCCTTCCACATCCGGATTGACATCGCAACATCTCCCAGATCGCAGTGCACTCTCAAAGCACTTCTCAGCTCCTCTTCCATGGTGATCTCGTCCAGATCCCTGCACTCGACCACTGTCTCCTGGGACAGAGCTCTTATGCTCGCCCATTCGCCAAGAGACTTTTCGACGAGCTCCTTGAAGGCTGAGCTCTTGATCGAAGGATCTTTCTTCTGCTCAAAGAGCGTGTGTGTGTGTGTTTTTTTTTTTTTGGCAAGGGGGAAACCTTCAAAAGGCCATCATGCCACCTCTTGACGACTTAGCGCACAGTCCCGGTGACACAGTGTGTGGGATTCTTACCGCACTAAAAACTCCTGGACGCCTTGCCCTTTTCGCCCGGAACCATTTGTCGTATTACTTCGGAGGGGGCCGTGCATTACGCACCTCACTTTACCTCAGCTAATTCGCGCTTCCTGTTCGCTGATCGTCTCTCCAATTTGTGAGCCATTTAGCTCCCAGCGTCGCGTTCTACTGGGTTATCCCCGGTGGTGGATTCAGCCTACTCTTATGGAGAGTTCTCTCGGCTTCGGCTTTAACTTCGCACTTGTGTGAGCAAATTACTACTTTCTCTAGCTGGTCCTCTCGCCATTTTCGCTGCAGCGATAACATGAGCCGGAACGTACTACTCAATTTCCTTTGGTTCTGCTTCGTTTTCAGCGCTTCAATCCAGGCTGGACCTCCGTACCTTAGTATCGATGAGGACACACTAGCCAGAATACGCCTCTTGCTGACCAGAATTGTTCGGCATGATTCTGGCCATTGCGTTGATGACCTTCGCCGCCTTATCGCAAGCATATTCGATGTGGCTATTAAAGTTTAGCCGGTCGTCGATCATCACTCTCAGATACTTCAGCACACGCTTCGAAACAATGATGTACTCTCCAACGGTGATTTTGCCCGCTGCGCTGCTTTGCAGTTACTGACCAACATCACTTCTGTTTTGTGGTGGGCTATCTGCAGCTTCACTCCTCCAGATATCAATCATATCTATCGCCTCGGCCACCAGCATTTCCACTTCTTCCAGCTTCTCACCAGTTACCGTCAAGGCGACATCGTCCGTAAAGCCAACGATCTTAACTCCTTTGGGCAGTTTGAGCGTCAGCACGCCATTGTACATTCCGTTCCACAGCGTGGGACCTAGAATGGAGCCTTGTGGAACTCCCGCTGTGATTCTAAGCGATTTCTGCCCCGTGTCTGTCGCGTATACCAGGATCCGGTTCTGGAAGTAATTACTTAGAATCCTGCAGAGGTAGTTTGTAACCCTCATTCTATGGAGCGCCTTAGCGATGGCCTCCCAGCTGGCACTATTGAATGCATTCTTCACATCAATATAAGCATATTGGCCTATACTATGCAGGATCCCCCGGTTTTCCGGGCTTCGGCAACAGCACAAGCTTTTGTACCTTCCACCTATCAGGGAACTGACCCTCGTCCAGACATTTCTGCAGCACCATCCTGAACATGTCCGGGAACGTCTGGATCGCCGCCTTCAACGCCACGTTGGGAATTCCATCCGGGCCGGGAGCTTTATTCGCTTTCTTTTTCTTTTTCTTTTTTCTTTATTTAAGAGATTTTTAATTTATTCGCTTTCAACCCTTTCGCTGCTGCTATGAGTTCCTCGTTGGAGACTTGTTCAACGTTGTCTTCATCTACCTCGCCATATGGTGTAGGTGGCCAGTTCGTTGGGTCATGCTGTGGGAAAAGTCCCTCCACGATGACTTTCAGCTTGTTGTGACACATTTCAACCGGCATCGTTGGGCCTCTGATCTTCGCCATCGCAACTCGGTATGCGTTGCCCCAGGGGTTGGCATCGGCATCGCGGCACAACTCCTTGAAACTATTTGACTTGCTCAGCTTTATATTTCGTTTCAGTGCAGCCCTGGCCTCTCGGAACACCACCCTGCGCTCCTCTCTGTCTGCTTCTGTTCTTGCTCTCTGAGCACGCCTTCTGGCTAGAAGACAAGTAGCACGGAGGGTGCTAATTTCCTCGTTCCACCAGTAGGCTGGACGCCGCCTGTTCGTTGGCTCCAGTTTTCTCGGCATAGTTGTGTCACATGCCCTTGCTAATGATTCGGTCAACTCGTTCGCGCTTAGGCCCGGGACGCTGTTGTCTACCCTTAGAGCTTCGATGAAGAGATCCTTATTGAATGCCTTCGTCTTCCACTTCCGCTCGCTTACTTTCGTCCTCCACATTTCCACCGGTGTCCGTTCGCCGATACTGTACCGGATCGCCTGATGGTCACTATGGGTGTACTCCTCGCACACTGTCCAGTTCATATTTGCCATTAGCGACGTACTGCAGAAAGTGACGTCGATAATGGATTCCCTACCATCTTTGCGGAAGGTGCTGATGGTTCCTTCGTTGGCCAGACTGACGTTCAACTTTGCCAGAGCTTCCAGCAGGCTATACCCTCTTGCGTTGGTACATCTGCTCCCCCAATCCACTGCCCAAGCATTGAAGTCTCCTGTGATGACGACTGGTCTCCGTCCAATGAGCTCTTCGGTGAGCCCATCTAGCATCTGGTGGAACTGCTCAATTGTTCATCTCGGGGGTGCGTAGCAACTACATACATAGATTCCATTGATTTTGGCGATCACGAAACCTTCGTATGAGCTTGCCACCACTTGTTGAATGGGATGCCTGCCCATGACTTGTATGGCCGCCATTCCTGCTCTATCCACCACCCAGTTACCATTATCGAGAGGGACTCGGTATGGCTCTGCAATGATTGCAACGTCGCACTTTGTTTTCGTTGTTGACTGCCACAACAGTTGCTGTGCTGTGTTACAATGATTGAGATTTATTTGGGTTACCTTCATTATTGCTGGCCCACCATCGCCTTCTTGAACTCAGGGCACCTGAAACTTCCCGTCACATGGCCGTTTCCGTCCTCCTTTTTGCAGAGCATGCACCTCGGTTGCTTTGTACAGTATTTTGCAACGTGCCCCTTCTCTCCGCATTTCCTGCACAGATCAGATCTGTCAGGGCCTTTGCAGTGTCTTGCCTGGTGACCGAAGCCCATGCATTTGTAGCATCTCTCCATTTTCTTAGATACCCGAGGAATAGCTTTCAACGGGCACACTGACCACCCAACCTTGATTCGGCCTGTCTTCAGCAGCTCGTTAGCTGCGTCCGAAGACAGTCGTATCGACGCCGTCTGCGTGCCACCATACGCCTTTCTCAACCGAATTGCCATCGGTACGTCTCCCAGGTTGCATTGCACCTTCAGCGCACTTTTCAACTCGTCTTCTGTTGTGATCTCGTCCAGATCCCTGCACTCTACCACTGACTCCTGGGATAAGGCTCTTACGTTCGCCGTCTCGCCAAGAGATTTTTCGACGAGCTCCTTAAAAGCTGCGCTCTTAACCGTAGGATCCCTTTTCAGCTCGAATAGCATCTCGCCTTTCTGGGTTCGCCTGGTTTTCACCACGTTCTCGCCTAGTTGTTTCAACTCTGGATCCTCTCTCACTTTCCGGAGGAGTGCTGCGTAGGACGTTTTGTCCTTCGCCTCAACAACCAGAGCGTCACCCTTGCTTCTCTCCCTACGAGGCCTAGGCTTCTCCTTATTCTTCCTGTCTTCCTTCTTCTTCTCTTCCTTCTTCCTCGCTTCCTCTTCCTTCTTCCTCACTTCATCTTCCTTCTGTTTTTTCTTCCTCTCCTTCTGGTTCTCGACTTTACGCCACGCACCATTTTCTCCCATCTCCTTGATGCCTTCCTCGTCGTCCCTGCGTTTTTTGGGCTCCTCCTCATCTCCTGGCGTGTCCCTATCTCTCTTTTCAGGACGTGGATTTGTGGGCCCCTTCGGCGTCTCATGTGCTTGAGCCAGTCTTATGCTCTCCTTGGCCTCCAGCAGAGCCTTTTCGGCATTTTCGGCTCTTTTTCTCCACTCTTGACATTCCCGATCTGCCACTGTTATGCCGGATTTGATACCGGTCACAAGTTGCTTGATCTCTTTGTGTACGTTGTTTTTATCCTTCACGAACACATAGAGATCATCGATCTTCCTCCTGACCTCCGTCATTTTGGTTCTCCTGAGCTGCAGTTCTTGGGATTTGCTACTACTGGATATTGGTGTGAATATCTGGCTTAGCCCAACGCCTGGCTGCTCTTCTTGAAACTTACTGCTGCTGCTGGAACTCGCAGTGACCCCCAGGTTCGACACTGGTGATCTCTGCAATATCCCACTCCTTGCGAACACGTTTGCTCCTCCGGTTTCACTGTCTGGCGTCATGCCGTCGTTCTTCATATTTTTTTGGTTTTTTCTTTTTCTTCATTTTTTTTTTCTCCAATTTTATCCATTATGATGGGTCCCCCCTTCGGGCCGCTATCTCCACTCGTTGTATGTAGTCTCCTATCGTGATCCCATGGTTATCTATGCAAGCAGGGAGGCCATGCTAGGGTTGACACGGTCCTTCATGGGGCCGTGTTCAGAGCCAGATCGGCGTAAGTCAGGAATGTTACATGTGAGCCTACTACTCACCAATCACCAATTGGTGACGAGTTTTGAACGTATCCGGAGGCCTGTCAAGGTTTTACCGGGACGGGGGCAGCCGCACTATTAGCCCACTCGCCATTTCAAGAAGGTGTCACCCTTCTTTACTTAGGGAGCAGAATAGCACGACTGTCAGCCCTATAGCGTGGTATCCAATCCATTGTACCGTGTCTTGTCCATAGTTCCATGCCGTGTCCAGTATGCCGTAATAAGGATCTTACTGGCGCCGATCCTAATGTGCCGGTTGGCACTCCTGCGGGTTGACGAAGCATTTCCTCTATCGCCGTGTTATGGTTACCGCGCCAGTGTTCGCGTCGCACCCCCTCACTTTGCTATTGTCAGAAGGACAACATTGCCCAGGCTACACCACGGGGAGGCGTGAGGTAGGAACTTGTGAGAACCAGAGCTAGGTTGTCAACTCACCATTTGTAGCCCTGTGTGTGTGTGTGTGTGTGTGTGTGTGTGTGTGTGTTTTTTTTTGTTTTTTTTTTTTTTTTTTTTTTTTTTTGCAAGGGGGAAACCTTCAAAAAGGCCATCGTGCCACCGCTGACGACTGGGCGCACAGTCGCGGTGACACGGTGTGTGGGATTCTTACCGCACTAAAACCTCCTTAGACGCCTTGTCCTTTTCCCACGGAACCACTTGTCGTATTACTTCGGAGGGGGCCGTGCATTACGCACCTCACTTTACCTCAGCTAATTGGCGCTTCCAGTTCGCTGATCGTCTCTCCAATTTGTGAGCCATTTAGCTCCCAGCGTCACGTTCTACTCGGTTATCCCTGGTTGTGGATACAGCCTACTCTGACGGAGAGTTCTCCCGGCTTCGGCTTTCAGTTCGCACTTGTGTGAGCACATTACTACTTTCTAGTTGGTCTTCCCGCCATTTTCGCTGCAGCGCTGACATGATCTGCGTTACTGCTCTGCTGACGGCGTTAAAGGTGCCCTCCTCTCGACACATTTCTTCGACGATATTCTCCGTGCTAAGGGCGAGCATATCCTCTCGCACATCATCAAATCTAGGACATTCGAAGACCACGTGCTCTGGTGATTCTTCCACATTCCCACACTCCGGACAAGAGGGTGACGTTGTGTGTCCGAACCGATGCAGGTACTTCCTGAAGCAGCCATGACCAGACAGGAACTGCGTCAAGTGGAAGTTGACTTCTCCATGCTTCCTGTTCACCCAGGTCGAAAGAGTCGGTATTAGCCTGTGTGTCCATCTACCGTTCTCTGCTGCATCCCACTCCTGCTGCCACTTAGCCATCGACTCCGTTCTCACCATTTTTCGTACTCCTCTGGTTTCTCTCGTCATATAGCACTCGTAGTCCTCCGCCAAGGTGATGCCGATTGGGATCATACCGGCGATAAAGCATACTGCTTCCGTCGAAATTGTTCTGTACGCACTCACGACTCGCATGGCCATGAGCCGGAACGTACTGCTCAATTTCCTTTGGTTCTGCTTCGTTTTCAGCGCTTCAATCCAGGCTGGACCTCCGTACCTTAGTATTGATGAGGACACACTAGCCAGAAGACGTCTCTTGCTGCTGCTTGGACCAGAATTGTTCGGCATGATTCTGGCTATTGCGTTGATAACCTTCGTCGCCTTCTCGCAAGCATATTCGATGTGGCTATTAAAGTTTAGCCGGTCGTCGATCATCACTCCCAGATACTTTAGCATGCGCTTCGAAGCAATGGTGTGCTCTCCAACGGTAATTTCTGCCCGCTGCATTGC
>NW_027040596.1:145000-150000 GCF_037179485.1 Ochlerotatus camptorhynchus
CTTTTGTGTTTTGCCTGAATCAATCTTGATTTTGCTATCTGATTTGATGTTTGCAGTTTATAACGGAGTTCTGTATAAAATTGCTCGATGTTGTATATTGGATCTGTTTTCACTTTGTATATTTCCTGAGGTAAGTTTGCTTTACGACCAAAAACTAGCTCAAAAGGAGAAAAATTTGTATCAACGTGCGGGGTTGAACGCGAATTCTATGCGAACGCATAGAATCTAACCCATTCATCCCAGTTATCGTGGTGATCATTCGTAAAGGATCTCAGATACTCATTTAGGCATCTGTGGTTCCTTTCTAAAGCACCAATTGACTGAGGATGATAAGCAGTTGAATACGTTTGTTTAAATTCTAGTAGCTTTCCTATCTGATTAAGAACCTCATTATTGTATTCAGTTCCCTGATCAGACCTGAGTTCTAAGAAGTTTTCATATATCAATATAAAGTTATCCACTAAAGCTCTTGATATTGTTATGGCTTCCTTATTGCATATGGGTATTATTACCACATATTTAGTCAAATCGCATTGTATCGTAATGCAATAGCGATTATTTTGGTTAGTTTTAGGTAGGGGTCCTACCGTATCTTTAGATATCACGTCAAAGGGTTTAGAAGGGGTTGTTGTTACAACCATAGCGTCCTTAGTATGTCTGGTTATTTTGTTTTTTATGCACAGATCGCAATTTTTGACGAATCGTGCTATTGTCTCTTTCATACTTTTCCAAGAGTATAACTCTCTTAGTTTAAGGTATAATTTGTGCTGACCGATATGACCTCCGGTGGGGGTCGTATGGTGGTTATTTAGTATTTGTTGAATTCTTGAACTATCTTTTACTAGTTCAGGTGGGTTGTATATGATAAGTTGAAAGGTTTTAATTGCAGTGTTTGCAATATCCTTTATTGTATTCAATGAAAAGTTTTTGAATAATTCATCAGTTTTTGATAGCGCTATCTGATTTCTTTTATATTTTTTCATTATTTCATTTATTCCATTATTTTTATATAATTTCATTATTATTTTCGCTAGCATTTTTGTTTTGTTGCAATTTGTTATCATAAATGTCATTTCATCATTTTGAAATAATTTCTGAAGCTTCAGGAGTTTTCTAGCTTGAGATGGATTATCAATTTCAACGACAAAAAGTTGATCAGTCTTCTCATCAATTGATACCTTCTCATGTTTGTTCTGTTGGTTTTGTTTCTTCCTTGCCATGGATCTCGTGTTGACCATGAGGATTATCATTGATTTAAGGTTATCGGATGTTATCGCTATTCGTGATAAAGCATCCGCGCCAACATTGTCTTTTCCTTTTACACACTCTACTTCATATTCGAATTCCTCCAATTCTAGACGAATTCTTGTTAACTTTGAGGTAGGATTTTTCATACCAAAAAGGTAAACAAGAGGTCTGTGATCGGTACGGATTCGAAATTTCTTTCCATAGAGATATGCTTTAAAATAATTAATAGCCCAATGTATGGCTATAAGTTCTTTCTCTATAGTCGATTTATTTGCTTCGCCTTTTGAAAATGTCTTACTAGCATATGCTATGGGTAAGTCATTTCCATCGAAATTTTGCGATAAAATAGCACCACATGCAGTATTTGAAGCATCGGTGGTGAGTACAAATTCTTTCGAAAAGTCCGGGTATTTTAAAATCTGTGGAGACATTAGATGTAATTTCAAGTGATCAAATGCTTTTTGACAATCATTTGACCATTCAAATTTTGCATTTTTTCTTAAAAGATCATTAAGTGGTTTTGCTAATTTTGCGAAATTCGGCACGAACTTTCTATAATAATTACAGAAAGCTACAAAACGTCGAACTTCATCTGGATTTACTGGACATGGAAAATTTTTTATTGCGTTAAATTTCGAGTCATCAGGTAATATTCCTGAATCTGTAATCTTGTGTCCTAAATAAGTCACCTCCGTTCTGAAAAATTTACATTTTTCAGGGTTAAGTTTTAAATTATAATGTCTTAATCTGTTAAAAACTCTTTCTAGGTTATTTAGATGATGAGCTATAGAACAACATATTACCACAATGTCGTCAACGTATATGAACGCACATTCTGGGGTCAATCCAGCCATAGCAATAGTCATCATACGCTGGAAGCTGTTAGGACTTATGTTTAGTCCAAACGGTAAACGCGTAAATGAGTAGTGCCCTGAATTGGTTGAGAAAGATGTGTATTTTCTTGATTCTTTGTCTAGTGGGATTTGATGGAATCCCGACATAAGATCTAGTGTACTGAAATATTTTGCTCTACCCAATTGATCAAGCATTCAATCAATTCTGGGTAAAGGAAATTTGTCAGCCAAAACTTTTTTGTTTAATTGCCTAAAGTCTATCACCAATCTCCATTTTTTACTAGTATCATTTGACTTTTTTGGCACTAGAAGAATTGGGGAGTTATACGGTGAGACTGAAGGTTCGATTATATCGTCATTTAGCATTTTTTGAACTTGTGATTCGATTTCATTTGCTTGGCTATGTATTGTCTTGTAGTTTGGGATGTACACTGGTACTTCGTCAGTAAGATTTATATTTTGAGTATAAAAATTATTCGTTGATAATTTTTCGTCACGCGTTGCAAATATATCACTATAATTTTTTATTATATTTTCCATTTGTCTCCTTGCAAATGTTGGTACATTCTCTAAATTAATTAATTTTAATTTTTCTTTGTATTTCTCAACGTCATCACTAATATGCTTAGTTTCTGCTTTAGCGATAAAATAATTACTGAGTGGTTCTAAACTCGGTTTAATTTTTTTTATAAAAACTGGTGTAGTAGTTGTGTTTAAAAACTTAGCATATTGTCCGTTAGGACCTATAATTGTGTTTCCGCAGAAAACACCGGGTTGCATCTCTTGGGAAAGAACAACCATGTCTTCGGAAACTGAAATTTTGTTAATTTTTCTAACCACTTCGCTTCTACTAGGCAATATGAATCCATTTTCTGTGGAATCTTCAATTGGAACTACGATTTTTGCTTTATCGTAGTTGAATGTAAGTAACCAGAATTCATAGTCGATAACACATTTGTGTTTCGCCATGAAATCTCGGCCTCAAATGCCATCGGTTACGATAGGAAAATTTGATGGAACAATATGAAACGTATGATTTACAGTTAAGTTATTTCCGAAGGTTAATTCTGTATCTGTTGTAGCTAATGTTTCTAATGAATTTTCAGTAATTCCAGTGAGTTTTATTATATTTGCACTATTTACAATTTGTTTTGGAGCAACCTTGTTCAATTTAAAAATTGAAACGTCTGCTCCGCTATCAACTATAAGGGTACATATTTCATTTGCCATTTTAACGTGAACTTTAATGAAATTAGAAGCTGTCAAGTTCACTGTCAAAATTGGCTTAGTTTGTCCGCAGTTCCTAAAAAATTTTGCGGTTGTTGGATGTTCGTTGCTTGGGGTGCAATCGTTTGTTGATGCTGTTGAGGTTGCATCAACATTGGAATTTGACCTTGTTGCAATGTTTGAGGGGGAATTGAGTTTTGAGCCTGAGAGGCGTAAAATATTCTTGACTGTCCACCTCTTGGGTATTGAAATCTTCCTTGTCCTCCTCCACGTCCACGACGCGGGAAGTTATTATTGTACCTTCCGTGATAATTATTATTGTTATAACGTTCGTGATTGTTATTATTGTAATAGTTATGGTAGTTTCTACAGCGGTTTGAGTGATTACCACGTGAAAAGTTTCTACCATGTCCTCTATCGTTCTGCACACTTGGACGTGTTGCGTATGAAAGTACCGTCGCTGTGTTACCACTTGCTTGTCCATTTTCGTATACTTTTTGCAAGGCTTCGTTGATGTTTTTAAAATTTCCGGCCTTCAATATAATCTTAGTTTCAGAGTTAATAATCCCATTAATAAGGGTATCAATTCCGGGTTTACAAGCAAGTTTATTTGCTATTGGTCCGGGGACATTTTCGTTAATATATACGTTTGTCAATTGATCAGTTAATTTGTCCACCTCGGTACAAAATGCTTCTGTTGTACCGGTTTGCTTTGTGGCTTTTAGTTTCGCCATTATGCTCTCGGGCTCACAACATTCTTTCACCTTTTGAACCAATGTTGTCGGGTTTTCATCTTGAACATTGGTCAGAGCTTGTCTGGCTTTCCCTGCTAGTCGAGTTTTTAAAAATTTGAATAGTGTTGGTCTATTCGCTGCTGGTGTAATATCAATTAACAAAGCAGCAGAATCTAAAAATGGGTCCAACTTGTTCGGAGTCCCATCAAAAACTTCCACCAGCGAGGATGCAGACTTTAAATCAAAAGCCATGTTTCTGTTTAGTCTAATACAAAAAATTATAATGTGGGTATACAATTTGAATTTGCTACAATAAAAATCTCTAGCGTGACAAAGTTTCAAGTCAACAATATGTCTTATTTCGGCGTAAATCTTTCTAGAGGATTTTAGCAAAAAATCAAATTCAGCTCTTTGAAGCTTTTCTTCGTATTCAGCTAATACGTCTGTAATCTTTTTATACAAATTCCTACTTATGTTGGCTTTAGTAATAAGTGTTTTTCGTAGATAATTTCTATTTGCTCCTTTTTGAAAATTAGCTAAAATCTTGGTTAGTTCTCCTATTAAATATTCAATTTCCTCATACCTACTCATATTCTATACTTCAAATTTCATTAAAAAAAAAGGTTGTATTTTCCTACACTATGCTATGGTTTAATTTTTTTTTTGCTGTCACTCACCGCAAATTTCGTTGCTTTTTTTTTCTGCACCTCTGTTCCTAGGGTGCCCTAGTCGCTGTTCGCCACTGCTTACTGTTGTTCAGGAAGAAATCCATTCCCCACATGCGCTTCCTTGGGTCGCGTAATTCGTTCTCTGCTGCCGCTGCTACCGCTGCTGTCGTTTATTTCTTCTCCCGTTGCTGCCCAATGAATTACATTTGCATCTTCCGGCAGGGTATTTTTTTTTTATAATCCCTGCTTCGCGCACTTTTATCTTCTGG
>NW_027040596.1:155000-157500 GCF_037179485.1 Ochlerotatus camptorhynchus
TTACCGTCAAGACGACGTCGTCCGCAAAGCCAACGATCTCAACTCCTTTGGGCAGTTTCAGCGTTAGCACGCCGTTGTACATCCCGTTCCAGAGCGTTGGACCAAGGATGGAGCCTTGTGGAACTCCCGCTGTGATCCTAATCGATCTCTGTCCCATGTCTGTCTCGTAGACCAGAACCCGGTTCTGGAAATAACTCCTCAGGATCCTGCACAGGTAGTCAGGGACCCTCATTCTATGCAGTGCTTCGGCGATGGCCTCCCAGCTGGCGCTGTTGAACGCATTCTTGACGTCGATCGTTATGACGGCGCAATATCGATCTCCTCTCCGCTTCTGTTTGGACGCCTTTTCAGCTCTCTCGACCACTGTCCGAATTGCATCCACCGTCGATCTCCCTTTCCGGAATCCGAACTGCCTCTCCGACAATCCGTGCTCACTCTCCGTGTATTTCGTCAGCCTGTTTAGGATGATCCTCTCCAAGAGTTTTCCGAGTGTATCCAGCAGGCATATAGGCCTGTATGATGCTGGATCCCCCGGCGGTTTTCCTGGTTTCGGCAGCAACACTAGCTTCTGTATCTTCCACCTGTCAGGGAAGTGACCCTCGTTCAGGCATTTCTGCAGCACCATCCTGAACATGTCCGGGGATGACTGGATCGCCGCTTTCAACGCTACGTTGGGGATTCCATCCGGACCGGGAGCTTTCTTCACCTTCAATCCTTTCGCCACTACTACGAGCTCCTCGTTGGTGATTTCGACGTTATCTCCCTCTCTTTCTCCGTACGGTGTAGGTGGCCAGGTTGTTGGGTCGTGCTTCGGGAAAAGTCCTTCCACGATGACTTTCAGCTTCTCTGGGCACATTTCAGCGGGCATCGTTGGACCTCTGATCTTCGCCATCACGACTCGGTATGCGTCGCCCCAGGGGTTGGCATGAGCGTCTTGACACAGCTCCTTAAAACAGTTCGACTTGCTCTGCTTAATCACTCGTTTAAAAGCGGCCCTGGCCGCTCGAAACACTTCTCTTCGTTCCTCTCTGTCTGCTTCCGTTCTTGCTCTCTGAACACGTCTTCTGGCTCTGAGACAACTAGCGCGGAGAGTACTAAGTGCCTCGTTCCACCAGTAGACTGGACGCCGTCTGTTATTTGGCTCCAGTTTCCTCGGCATGGTCGTGTCACATGCTCTCACTAACGTTTCTGTCAGCTCGTCCGCATTTAGATCTACGGGACTCCCGTCCACACGAAGTGCCTCAACGAACAAATCCTTGTCGAAAGCTTTCGTCTTCCACTTTCGGTCACAAGTTCTCGTCCTCCGTACTGCCACAGTATTCCGTTGACCGATGCCATATCGTATCGCCTGATGGTCGCTATGGGTATATTCTTCGCACACTCTCCAATCCATGTTTGCCATCAGCGACGGACTGCAGAAAGTAACGTCGATAATGGATTCTCGGCCATCTCTGCGAAAAGTGCTGCTGGTGCCTTTATTGGCCAGCATAACTTCCAGTTTTGCCAGAGCTTCCAGCAGACTGTGCCCTCTTGCATTGGAACACCTGCTTCCCCACTCCACTGCCCAAGCATTGAAGTCTCCTCCGATGACTACCGGTCGTCGTCCGACCAGCTCTTCGGTAAGTCCATCAAGCATGAAGATTCCGTTGATTTTGGCGATGACGAAGCCTTCGTATGAGCTCGCAACCACTTCTTGAATGGGGTATCTGCCCATAACTTGTATAGCTGCCATCCCAGCTCTATCCGCAACCCAGTTACCGTTATCGGGAGGGACTCGATACGGTTCCGCAATGATTGCAACGTCGTACTTTGTTTCTGTTGTCGACTGCCACAACAGTTGCTGAGCAATGTCGCAATGATTGAGGTTTATTTGGGTTACCTCCATTACTGTTGGCCTGCCATCGCCTTTTTGTATGCTAGGCATTTGAAGCCTCCCGTCGTATGATCGTTACCGTCCTCTTTTTTGCAGAGCATACACCTCGGATGCTTCGTGCAGCCTCTTGCAATATGGCCTTTCTCTCCGCATTTCCTGCACAGATCAGATCTGTCAGGGCCATTGCAGTTCCTCGCCTGGTGACCGAATCCCATGCACTTGAAGCATCGCTCCAATTGCTTGGTAACCCGAGGAGTGGCTTTCAGCGAGCACAATGACCAGCCAACCTTGACCTTGCCCGTCTCCAACAGCTTATTCGCTGCAGCTGTCGAAAGCCGTATAACCGCCGTTTGCATGCCGCCGTACGCCTTCCTCATGCGGATTGACATCGGGACATCTCCCAGATCGCAGTGCACTCTCAACGCACTTCTTAGCTCCTCTTCTGTGGTGATCTCGTCCAGGTCCCTGCACTCGACCACTGTCTCCTGGGATAGAGCTCTTACGCTCGCCCCTTCGCCAAGAGACTTTTCGACGAGCTCCTTGAAGGCTGAGCTCTTGATAGCAGGATCCTTCTTCAGCTCAAAGAGGATCTCGCCTTTCTGGGTTCGCCTGGTTTTCACCACGTTC
>NW_027040596.1:160000-204396 GCF_037179485.1 Ochlerotatus camptorhynchus
TTTGCTGAAGACGGGAACCATCCATATGTCCAGGATCTGTAGATAACGATGGTGTATTAACGATGGCGCAACTTGATCATTTTCGTTTTAGTGCTATCTAGAGGCAAAAAATCTAAGCCAACCCGACACCAACCTGACTTCTATAAAACCCCAACCCGATGTTGACCCGACATAAACCCTACATTGACCCGAAAACAACACGACATTGGGTCGACATCGAAATTAAATTAGCCTTACATTGATCCGACATCGGGTCGACTTGTCTGTTCGGGACCATTTTGCTGGGTTTATTCCACACTCCACTGTCGTATATCAAATAATAGTGGGTGACTCAAATGACAGTGACAAATGAGCTTCGAATGAGAAAGGGGCTCTGCAAATGATGGGCACGAGTGAATTTTTTTCACAGAATCGATTTAATAGTTGTATTAGTTCATATTCAATCGAATGATATGAAAATTAATTGCACTGATGCTAGCTATCCTACAACATTACAGTTATAGAGAAAGTACACTGTCGGGGAAACACCGTTGGAGCGGCAGCTCTCCAACACAAGAAGAATGAAATGTACTGCACGAGTTAAAATGCTCTTTCACGTCTCTTGGGAAATGAAAATGCAGTTTCGCAACAGCGTGTGTTTTACTCGCAAAAAATTGAGTAGCACCCGATCCCTGATCGCCAGTATTATTTTTTGTAGGCTATTTTCTATCACCTGTTTTTTTGCCGTCAGCCAATGTCGAAGAGTTTTAGCGTCATATACACATTCATATCCGGAATACGCATTCCCTGTTGCTGCTGCTTATTCCTCAAATGTAAATCCCGAATAACTTCCTGTGATGCATGATTTTGTATGAAATACACAATGATAATCCCATTGCAGTGTTTCTTATTTTGCAACTATTATTCACATGATAATTTATTTTTCTTCTTTTTCTTTAACTCGAAACAAACAACAAAACAAAAAATGGCGATATTTAGTATATTTCAATACCGTAGGTATGCTTTTGCCGAGCAATCAGTAATTTTGTTTACTGAGAATTTCGGCAAAAATTGACAACCGTGAATTTTATTATTGCCGAGATTCCCGGCAAATTTTCTGTGCGCCGAGATGGTTGCCGAGCACTCAGTGGTGCCCATCTCAGCAATTGTTTTACCGAGATTTGATGAAAAAAACTTAGTGTGTAGGATCAGTTTCTTTAATTTGTCAGTTTCACGGATGTTCCGGATCTTACGATCGACCAGGCTCCATATTTCGATCACAACTCCAAATTAATTCTGACAAGACGTCTATGGGTGGTTTCATAGGATCAGTTCCATAATTGACCAGTTTTACAAATGTTCCGGATCTTTCGGTCGATCAGTAAGTAGTTCCCAGGGTCCATATTCCGATCACAACTCCGAATTTTTTTCTGATACAACCTTTATGAGTGAGTCCAAATTAAGGTCATAACTCCGAATTAATAGTGATAAGGCGACTATGAGTGGTTTTGAAAAAAAACATGGAGCTCTAGGATCAGTTTAATGAATTGACCACTTTTACGGATGTTCCGGATCTTCCGATAGACCATCCTGTAGTTCCCAAAGTTCGAATTCCAGTCAATATTCCGAATTAATTTAATAAGACGTCTATGAGCGGTTTCGAATAAAAAACACGGAGCTCTAGTTTCATGAATTGACCACTTTTACGGATGTTCCGGATCTTCCGGTGAACCATCCCGTGATCTCCATGGTTCAAAAACCACGTAGCTCTAGGATCAGTTTCATGAATTGACCACTTCTACGACTTCTGACTTTTCGGATGCAAAATTGTCCCAAAAGGAGGTCATCTATCTTTTTTATAACTTTTCAGAATACACCAGGAAGTTATCTCTTCAAATTACCCTACAATAGCTATGTAGCCAATTAGCTCATATGCTATGTGTATTCGGTTATGCCGGTTCCTATTGTGCGGTCCTATTAACCGTACTATAGGAATCTTGACATGGGTTTAATTCCAAGCTCTCCGTCATGACTCTTAAAATGCATAATCACTAAACAAAATGAATATTTTCTTTCGATACTCGGCTATCGAGAGATTAAGATTTAATCGAGCAATTTGTAAACAATGTTGTTTACAACAATGGGCTTTTGTATACAATATTTGCTACATGGCATGAAATGTCTCAGAACTTTACATGATGTACAATGTAAACTTATATGATATGTGACGCTCCATGCATGTGCATCATACTGAACAGAAATTTACACTACTTTTTCGAACTGTGTAGTTATGGTAAAGATGGGCGTGGCCGGGAATAGCGACAGTCATGCTGCAGAGCCACGAAGGCCAACGTCCCGCGAGAGGGTGAATAGACGCAGCAAATTTATGTCATCAAGTTCAAACAGAACACATTCGACTTTGGACTACAAACAGCTGACCGGACATACGAGACGAATAATGCCCTGGATGCGAAGTGCAATTACCGGTAAAACAACAAATTCATTTTATGCAAGGTTGCACTTTGGATCTAGGTGGCGACGGTATGACGGGTAGAGGTATATGAAGTAAATGAAAAAAAAATCGATCGGTGAACGACCGGTGATAATAACATTGCAAAAAATATGCTCGCGACGCGCGCAGCTAGGGAGAGTACAGAGGGTAAGAATACCCAAAAATTATGTACTTAGTAAATAGGTTTAGTATAAAAGCGATTGATTAATTAATAAACGGAGAAGTATTCTCCAACTCGAAAAAGGTTTCGGTTGTCGCGTAGGTTCGGACGTGAATTATTTCCGACTTCGAAATTTTAGTAGGGAAGGGGAGACTTCAGTAGTTGTCTCCCGGTAGGGGTAACGCAATGATTCTGGAATTCTTGTTTAGATTGGAAACAATGTTTACTCCCCAGCATTATTTTTGAAAGTAGTCTGACTGCGAATTTCAAAAGAGTCGTGAGTGTCGATAGTATCCAATCTACGAAGTATATCATAACAACGCTAACGCTAACGTGTGGCGTTGTGGCCCGAATATGTACCTTTTTTTCAATTCTGAATACTTCTAGTTATTGTTCGTTATTGTGTTCTTAACAGCTTGCTGGCTCAGAGAACTAACTAAATGAGAATTTAGAATTAAGGTCTTGCTTGGGAGGATTTTTGACGTAGGATTACGTCTTTCGGCAACATATTTAGGGTGCAATTTCAAAAATCAAAATCTATCGCATTCCGAAAAGGGTCATGTTTTGACCACATATAAATCCGTCAATAGCAAATGGATTTTAATTCTAAACAAGTCAATCGACTGGAATTTTTTCTGTGAATCTGCTGAATTAAATGAACACTTTTTTATTTCAAACCACATACAGCTCACCAGTCTCATCTGTGTTGAACACCCTAATAGCTCAGCATTACTCAACCATCTCGACAAAACGGTTCCTTTTCAGGACCACCATAAATTTGATAAAGAGTATTTTTTGGACATTTGTCAAGGTCATTAATCGGATGTCAATTCCCATATGTTTAAATCTAACATACCATGTATTTTTAAGGCAACGTAAGGGGTGCAATTTCAAACACAAAAGTCGGTTGCGGCATGAAACTGGTCTGATTTTCTTCCAGAGATGATGGACTTTAATTCTTAATACGCCAATCTATAGGAAATTTTCTACGAATCTGATAAAATTAAGACTTTATCTTTTTTTAAATGTCACAATTGAAAATTGCACGGATGTGCAACTGTTGCTATTATAATGAAAATTATCACCGATTGCCTGAGAAAAGCGCTTTCCCTAAGACAGATTTCAAAATTAAATTCCATCTGGCTCACCGAACGGTGTTTATTCAATCTTCGCGTGTGGTGAGTGATGGTGGTGTTCTCCAGTATACAACGAAAGGCTCCCCGCAAGCAGCTAGCTATCAAGGCTGCCATCGGCGAGATGGACCAACTGTGGTCTTAGCCAGTCGAAAGACAACACAAAAAAAGGCTGGCCTCAACCGCTGATCGCATTTAGTTGCTCTTCGTGAGCCGCTATGGGCCATCTATGCCAAGCACGTAACCCTCGTTGCAAATAAAATACCGCTCATCAGCCTCATCCGTGTTGAACACCTTAATAGCTCAACTTTACTCAGCCATCACGTCAAAATGGTTCTTTTCAAGACCACCATAAATTACCGAACTTTTTAGTTGATAACGAGTGTGACAACGAAACTACCTTTCGTAATCCTACCTCAAATCTACGGTTGTGTCTTGGATACACCTTCTTACTTGTTTTTGATTGCTTGGAGTAGTACTTTTATGATTGAATAACTTCAATAGCCTCATCTTTAATTACAACCTAGACATTCTCATTTCCTCGATTCCGTGAAATTACCATGAATTTAGTTTTAATCAGGGATATTCTAAAGCCCTACATCTCAACATTTGGTTTGAATCCAACATGACTTCGATTTTGACGTTCTGTTCAAAGTAGCGTCCAAGCAAGAGGAGCAACGCATCAACATATTGCACGCGCATTGCAAAAATCCGAACCACTCGCACGCCGAGTTAGCGAAATCGTTAAAAGTGACCAAATCAACTGTCACCAATGTAATAAAAGTGTTCGAGAAAGTTTTTCGACAGCCAGGTACCCTGCAGCGGGGTGAATTGAAAGCCGGAAGCCGCAGCGACGATAAAAAGAGTGGCCAGCGGTTTCAAGCGGAACCCCAACCTGTCGACTTACTACCTTGGTATCGGTAGAAGGTATCGCGACGATAAACAAAACAAGACGGCTAAAACATGATCCCGGAAGCTATACACGATTATGCTGACGAAGTTCGATTGCGTGGTAATGGACAACGAAACCTACGTCAAGGAAGACTTCAAAGAGCTTCCTTGGCACGAGTTTTATACGGCGAAAGATTGCAGACATTTTCAAGCATATGAAGCTGTCGAAGTTCGCTAAGAAATATCTGGTTTGGCTTGAAAAGCAACATTTTCATTGCAACCGGGACCGTCAACCAGAAAATTTACGTGAAGAGTATCTGGAAAAACGTCTGCTGCCTTTCCTGAAGCAATATAATTGTTCCGTACTGTTTTGGCCGGGTTTGGCACTCTGCCATTACGGAAAAAGGGCATGGAATGGTATGCCACCAACACCGTGCCCAAGGCCAAGAACCCTCCCAACACGCCAGAGCTCCGCCCAATAGAAAAATATTAGGCCATCGTCAAGCGGACCTTGATGAAGACCCAACAAATTGTTGAAAGCGAGAAGCAGTTTATGGCAAATCGGCGTACTGCGACGAACAATGTGGACACCTCGGCTGTACAGAATCTGATGGCAGAAGTTAAATGAAAGGCCTTTCGGATTCGGTCAACCGAAAGCTTAGCTGAATATTTTATTCTGTAGTTGAAACTAATTGAACTTAAAAAAGTAGAAGGCAGCTTAAGCGCCACTCTCTAACTAGAGAGACTGCTGACGTGTTTTCCGGTCCGGCTATGAGACTCGGTCTGAGAGCGAGTTTAAGTGGCTCAAACACTACGAATTCCCTAGCTGACCCAAACGGGAAACAAAATATGCGGAAAGGAAAGAACAAACTCTTAATATTAAAGTATTTAGGACGAAGCTTCACAATCAATTACGCGAAGAAGCATTTATTTTATCTAGGAACTTCTCAGAATTTGTCGAACTATTTACATTAGTCTGGGGAAGGATCCTAAATTTGAGCTCAAATCAACTATACTAGACTTACGGTTCCGATGCTACTCTCTTCTACCCTTACTACAGCACGGTGGGCGCCGTTCCGCTGAACGAAGAATGTTGCGACGTTGCTCGATGCGACAAAGGCGATGTCGTACGACGAGGAAAAGTTGCAGAGAGATCGCAATGAGAAGCCGACGCTCAACCACACTGGGCTTAGTGGGAGTCAGCAAGATTCGGATTCGATCAATGGGTCGAATTGCGCTCGATTTCACATAGGGTTGACGAGCGGTCGATTCGCTTGACGGATGAGTGGCAGTTACGGTACGTGGATCACTGGGTGGGTTTATTAGATGAAATAGGACCCGACAAATCGTTCACCCTCCGGGGTCACGAACGGATGGAATCCACCGGATATCTCACGATCCACTGTAATCACGGAGGCACGAATATTGAGCTCCGATGCGTGATAAAATTCCTAGGCACTCGTCGAGGATTCGTAGAGCATAAAAAAACCCTTCGTTGAAGGGAAAACTACCCCGCAACGTAATTAATCTCTGCGTATCTCTTAAACCACGCAATAACACATACCTGGGTTTTTTCTATTTTTTTGTTCACAATTAATTCTCCGATTTCGACGGTTAATACTAGGTATTGAACTAAAACAAATTTACAATAATTATCAATTCCAGTGAACTACAAGTGAAAATCATCTATCACTGCTCACCTCACTTTTCAAAGCAAAAGGCACAGTTAATTGTAGTTATCAATAGGTACGTCTGGTACGTCTGACTTGAATGCGTAGCCAGTTGTGACCAGTTGAAAACGCCTGATCAAGGACTAGGCTAATTGCGTCGCAGAAAATTCAAAATTCATTTGTTGGCGGAACAATTGCTCAAACGCCGTGATTATCTGGAAAAGCCCGATCAAGAGGTTTCTCCTTCGCATTCCCGCCGCGCAATTATTTGAGATCCATATCTCTGAGTGTCAGCCATCTCACTACGCTGGCACTCATACTACTAACATCCGGTTTGCTACCTGTGTCTGCGTAAGCGAGAGAATTTTAATTGAGTAGAGCCCTAAAAAACAATCGTTACGTGCACGCCGTACTTTATCTAGTGGTTGAAAGATGGCACTGCCACATGCTGTCAGATGTAGTTACAACACTGTAGTCCGCAATAAGAGGGACTGTTACAAAATCTTTCTTAATTTCGGTTTTCACAAAGTCTAACCCCTTATAGAAATCAAAGACGTAGTCCTACGTCAAAAGAAAAATAATTTGATATCTTCATTTTAATAAAAAATGTAATCAATTTACACGCATTCTTGATTAGCCAAATTTTGATCGTAGCACACATAGCTAATGTAAATCTCCATTCAAGTGTAAAACGGCATCATCTAAATTCACGTCGTATGTCATTGATATCCATAATGAATCAAAGGGGCCCTATCTTAAAGTTGATACATAACAGTTGCCATTATGCAATCTACGAATAACTCCGTTACACACGTAACGCAACGCAATAATAAATTAAAGGGACCCTAATACACCCGAAGGTTATTCCTCTCGAGACTGGAAACATAATCATTAAAAACAGTCCGTTGAGTTCTGTCACACAAATAGCATTCAAACCATTTATATGCAGTACTCGTAATTCCTAAGCGCTTGATTGATCGTAACAATAAGGACCTAGAAATTGTTTCAAAAGCGTGATCAATGAAACACTATTAACAAACAAAAATGAAACATAATCATTAAACTTAGATGCAATTACTTGTTTTGACTGTTATAATGTGCCATTAAAAGTTATGGGCCGCGGTTTACAATTACTAGGTTTTAATAAAGATTTTAAAATGTTCCATAACTCTTTGATATTGTTTTGATGCTAATCAATCTTCCTCTGAACATAAGTATTCAGAAGCAGTTTTTTTATCGATTGTGAATATTTATTACGCGTGATTGTGTACCTATTCCAATGGCACTTTTTGTACCATTGTCTCTTTTCCGTTTACGACGCATGGAAAATTCACGTTTCTCACAACAATATTCGAAACAACCTGTTTCAAAATTTCTTCCAGCACTTTAGTTTGACTAATTCATAGTTATTATTGATATAATCTAATACATTAAGGTCTCATGATCGGTTATTTTCAAATTTATTTATTTATTCGTTAATCAATCAAATCGTAGACTACACATTAACCTTACAATATTTATTTATTTCGCAGTGTTCTGAAATATATTTTTAATTCTGTTAAGAGCATATTTAAAGGGTGATACGGTCAAAATTTGGTCAAGGGAAAACGCGTGTAAATCGGTGAAATCGTTTATTTAAAAAATCAAATTAAATATCTTTTTACAAGTTCAATTAGTATAAAATTCAGGAAAAATATTCAGTTAGGCTTCCGCTTTTCCAAATCCGAATTGCCGGGCCTTACGCTTGACCCCTGCCATCAGATTTTGTACAGCCACCTTGTCCACCTTCTTCGCCGCAGAAAGCCAGTTTGCCTTGAACTGCTGCTCGCCCTTAGCAGTTTTTTTGGTCTTCTTTAGGTTCCGCTTGACAATAGCCCAGTATTTCTCAATTGGGCGGAGCTCTGGCGTGTTGGGAGGGTTCTTGTCCTTGGGAACCACCTGCACGTTGTTGGCGGCGTACCACTCCATGGCCTTTTTACCGTAATGGCAAGATGCCAAATCCGGCCAAAACAGTACGGAACAACCGTGTTTCTTCAGGAAAGGCAGCAGACGTTTATTCAAACACTCTTTCACGTAAATTTCTTGGTTGACAGTCCCGGAAGCTATGAAAATGCTGCTTTTCAAGCCACAGGTACAGATGGCTTGCCAAACCAGATATTTCTTTGCGAACTTTGACAGTTTCATGTGCTTGAAAACATCTGCTACCTTTCCCCTTCCTTTTGCCGTATAAAACTCCTGTCCCGGAAGCTGGTTGTAGTCGGCTTTGACGTAGGTTTCGTCGTCCATTACCACGCAGTCAAACTTCGTCAGCATCGTCGTGTACAGCCTCCGGGATCGCGCTTTGGCCGTCGTATTTTGTTTATCATCGCGATTTGGAGTCACTACCTTCTTGTAAGTCGATAGTCCGGCTCGTTTTTTGGCTCGATGCACGGTTGTAGACGATACACCCAGCTTATTTGCGGCATCTCGGAGAAAGAGGTTAGGGTTTCGCTTGAAACTACCGGCAACTCTCTTTGTCGTTTCAGCGGCTTCCGGTTTTCGATTTCCCCCCGATCCAGACTTCCTGGCTGTCGACAAACGTTCCCCAAACACTTTAATTACATTTGTAACGGTTGATTTGGCAACTTTTAGCGATTTTGCCAACTTTGCGTGCGAGTAGCTCGGATTTTCGCGATGCGCGAGCAAAATTTTGATACGCTGCTCTTCTTGCTTGGACGGCATTTTGACAACTGAAGAGTGAATTCCAAATCAAAATAGGAGCAACATTCTACACACACACACCTTCAAAATGAGGGGTGTTCAGGTTTTTTAAATGCAAAATTGAAAGAAATACGTCAAGTTTATATTGACCAAATTTTGACCGTATCACCCTTTACTCCCCCCTTAACTTATTTATTTTTGTTCAAGTACTTACATTTGTAAACAGCAGTCAATGTTAATCTATGAACTAAACCCTACGTGACTGTAAAATCGATCTTTTCTTATGTGGTATTGATGCATATTTAACTTTTCGCGGCTGTCGGAATCAACGCGCCTACGTCTACGGAGTATCACACTTGTTACTCCTTTAATTGAGAGTCGCGTCGTAGTACGCTTACGTATAGGCACTGACGTTGGGTGTGATACTGGCGGGTTTTGCCGCAAATCACTCTTATTTTATTTATTTTTACGCAGATAGATTTATTTGGGTTTGCAAGGGAATTATACTATTGAAATATTTCAGAAAGTGCTCAACGGTGCTCCTTCTATTTGCGTGACAAGCTTTCATTGTTGTTTTCATTGAAGTATTACTCTGGAAACAATGTTAAACATCATTTTTGTACATGGTATTGTAACTAATCTTATATGTGCTTCATTTTGATTTGGGATAAGTGTTTGAACTATGGCTCGGGATTTCCACTGTGGTGTGCTTCTATTGTGACATACCCATACGTATATTTGTAGTGCGACATAGTGGAAGCGTGTGAGCATAGTTGGAGCATATACCCTATATAATTTGAAAATCAGCTAGAAAACTAACTTCAATATGAAGTATTTTAGTCACATGAAGGTGTTACCTGGGTCGAACTAAGATATAATAAATAGGTATAGGCTTAAATCAAAAGTACTTGAAACACGTTTAATTTTAGATTACAAGCACAAGTGCAGGTACTTAATAAAGCATGGGTTATGATTGATTAGGTGAATTAGAGCTTTTAATAATTTATTAAATTAGACTAATGAGATATCATAATCATCAAACTTAAACTTCTTCTAACTCAAACTTAAATAAGAAACTTCAGAAAGTCTAATGACATTAAGTAGATTAACAAAAGAATTAGGATGCGGGGGGTCCGCTTAGGGAGGCAACTAACCTTTAAAGTTGTAGAATAAATCTTCTTATCTAGTCTTGAACTTTAAAAAGAAAACGCAGGCAGACCAATAGCATTAAGCAGATTAACAAGAAGAGGAATAGTTTAGGAAATTAGTAAAAGTAAAAGTATGTGACAATTAATAGCTTTTAAACGTTTGGAGGTATTGTATTCCCCTGAGTTTGTTGTACTCGATTACTATATTATTCTCTCAATACGCGAAATTTCTGATATATGCGGTTAAAGCATTTGAGTTAACTTATTTCTTATTGTTCAAGTACTTACATTTGTAAACAGCAGTCAATGTTAATCTATGAACTAAACCCTACGTAAAATCGATCTTTCCTTATGTGGTATTGATGCATGTTTAACTTTTCATGGCTGTCGGAATCAACGCGTCTACGTCTACGGAGCTTACGCAAAAGTGATACGCAATTCGGTAGAGCTTGTCAAACGCTTTTGAGCTTATTAAGTATAGAATTTGTTCGGTGCGGTCGCGAAATCTTGAAATGATTGATACGTTCTTTAAATTAACTAATTTGATACAAAGCTCAGTAGTAAATAAGTAGAATATCTAGGGGGGAAACCAAAATTAATCAACTTGCCAACATAGGCTATCACATTTATTTTGGTGGCACTCTTTAAATGATGATGCCTTTTTTTCTCGCTTCGGTTGTCTCACACGGTTTCGAAATTCGCGCGGTTTTCGTAACTTACATAATTTAGATATTTCGTTCGACACCGATTTACTTATTCAATCGGTTTACTACGCGGATGTATCTACGCGCACACGTCACAGCATTTTTTCAACTATCTTGAAAAAATACATACGGAATCCAGTGTTCAAGCGGCCAACATAGGCTAGTTCTTCTGCTGTATTGTCAAAGATAGAAGCAAAATTTATTCAAATGGGTCAAGTCTTGAAAACTAAGCTGGTCCACAAATCAAGAACAACATGTGAAAAGGGCAATCAAGCTTTTTGTAAACAAACCTTCTTATGCCATTTTCTCGCCACCCATATGACAACAACGCAAACCAGTAACCTCACCGGGTAGGGAGAACTTTCCCCTTCCCGATGATGTTGTTGGTTTGTGTGGGCGACCCTCGGTTGACGAGAAAATTGCTTACAAAGGTTTATTTACAAAAAGCTTGTATGTCCTTTTCACATGTGGCTCTTGAAATGTCAATTTAGAATCTAGAATAACACCTAAATCTCTTACATTTTCACATTTTTGAACATTTTCATTACCTAATGTAATACGAAGATTTTTTTTTGTTATAAGATTACGTTTTTTAATATTTAGTTTCAATAAACTATTACCAACAATCAATACGAAACTAACGATTTTAAATTGGCTCACTACTTGACTAGCCTATTGGTCCCAAGCACATCGATTTACGCACCCCATTCTAGTCAAAATTCTAGTACTGCACAATGTTTGTTTTGATTCGCTATGAAAGTTTGACAGATAAAATGAGGGGTTGTTCGATTTTCCTATGTTTCGAGGGGTGAATCGATTAGCGTGGGACCGAATATAGTACCAGAGCTGAGCCAAAAAGTTAAGCACATTTCTTCGGGACCTACTAGTCTTAGAGTTACCTCTATGCTATTACTACACCATCTGTAAAAAAACAGAGCAGCGAGGCGCTCGAGTCTATCTATTGAACGGAGCATCCTAGCCGAATGGTTTTTTCGGCAAAGTTGTGTTGAGAAATATTGTCGAAGACATCGAAACTCTATGACTCACATTAAGCGAGATATCGGGCAGTTAAAAAAAAATGTCTGCTACTTTTTGCTATATTTTTGGTACTCGAGCTAACGCATTGAAACGCCATTGAAGCGCCAATGAATTCACTTCGGCCTATCGGATAAAGATAAAAATTGATTCGGTAGAAGCAGTTCTTTTGTTTTTGGGAATAATGGGTGCAAACCTTCATATCACGCGTTCTCATTGACTTCGTTGTGTTGCTTATTAGCTAAAGTATCGTAGCAAACGCATAATTGATTTGTTAACTCTGAAATCATGGATTTATTATTTGAAGTTTTCTGCTCGATAGGCCCAAAATGGGCGATTAGGCCGAAGTAGTTCTCTACCCTATATCATCAGAATTATTAACTTCCTTTTCATCCAATGTCATTTTTGATCGAAAGCTGCACGATTTCATTTTAGTTTTAACGTAATTGAAGAAGTTTCTTCATTCCGTCTCGCACGCTGAGCCGGTCAAGGCGTACTAGTCCGATATTTTTTGAGTTTTTCCCACGCGAGGGTTTTTTTTCTCACCAAAGTTATTTGGCATAGTGTTATAGACAACAAGTGCGCGAGTAAGGAAGCCGTTAACCATACGCCGAGCGCTTTGATTACGGTCCAGCTTTAATCATCATCATCGCAACACCAATATCAGCAATATCATCACCACTATCGGCACATCACACCATCGATAGCAGCAACGAAATTGCCTACCGAGTGGACCGAGGCACAACAGCTACGAGGTTATTGACCCATTATTTGTAATTAGTGTAATTATTTGTAAAAAAAATACCTAAAACACCACTGCGGTGATGCAATGGATGAAAATGATAAAGGCGGTGGATGGTCGCTTTCCATCTCAGATGACGAAACTCTTAATTCCACCTCACACGAAAGTCTCGAGGAAGTTGTTGAAATGGATACCCTTGACGTTCCAGTTGACTCGTCCTCCAGCAAAAAATACTAGAGCATATTCCAAGAAAAGTTATCGCCCACAACCCTCTCTCCCACCATCTCCTCGTCCACCTGCACCCCCCCCCCCCCCCACACCATTGCCCCCGAAAATCTCTGCGCTCCCCCGCCTAAAGGCTTACCCAGAAGCCTCGAAAGGCCCATGGGTTGTTTTTTTCCGGCCCAAACAAAAACCTATGAACATTCCGAGGATCTCTAAGGATCTAACAACACATTTTTCGGTCGTTACCGATATTTTCAAGGTAACACCAATAAAACTGCGCGTTACCATTGATGACCGGAAGCAGGCTAACCAAATTGTTGCGTGCGTGCTTTTTTCATTGGAATACCGAGTCTACATACCCAGTAGTGAGGTAGAAATTGAAGGAGTGGTCACCGAAGCGAGTTTAACTAGAGATGATTTCTTGGGTCCCAATTCCTTCGGAATTTTTAAAAACCGTGCTCTGCCGAAGGTGAAGATATTAGACTGCCTTCAAATGCAGTCAGTATCCGTAGTAGGCTCCACAAAAAATCTTACTCCTTGTCAAATTCATTTCGTGTGATCTTTTCGGGTTCAGCGTTACCTCACTACGTCGCTATTGGCAAGGTTCGGCTGCCTGTACGTCTGTTTGTACCTCGGGTAATGAACTGCTCGAAATGTAAACAACTTGGTCACACATCGGACTACTGCTCGAACAAACCACGCTGCGATCAGTGTGGCGAGCAGCATCAAGAGGGCCCTTGCGGTGCTCCTCCAAAATGCGTGTACTGCAAGGAGAGCCTGCATACCCTGACTGACTGCCCGAGGTACAAACAGCAGGGAGACAAAATTAAGCGGTCTCTGCAAGCTCGCTCCAAGAGAACGATAGCAGAACTCTTGAAGAATACCGCTTCATCTTCTCAGACCACACCAAAAAACAGTAACACGTTTTCCATTTTGCCAGTTGATGATCTAGACTCTGACTCAGAGGGCGGTGAGGGTAGTCCGTTTGTCTTTAAAGGCAATACGAGAAAACGAGCAAAAAACACACCACCGAAAAGCCTCGTAAGGCCACTCGTACGGACCACCCTTCCACCTTGGAAAAATCAAGAGGTAACGGAAATGCACCGAAACCCATTCCACCAGGTTTTAAACCTTGTAATTATGACAAGAACTTTCCGTCACTTCCAGGATCATCTAAAACCCCAGATTTTCCAGTATTCGGTCAGAAAATCAGCTGAATAATCAGCAAGAACATGCTCCTATGTTCACGTTTTCTGGTATTGTGGATAGCTTCTTCAGTAAATTCAATATCTCTGACTCAACGAGGAGCATTATTAATTTAGTGCTGCCAATGGTGAAAACTCTTTTGAAACAACTAGCTTCTAGGTGGTCCTTCCTTGCATCGATCATATCCTTTGATGGATAATTCTCCGAATGAGGTCGGGGATATGATCTCTGTTCTTCAGTGGAACTGTAGAAGTCTTATGCCAAAACTTGAAACATTTAAATTTTTAGTTAACAACTCACTTTCTGATGCATTTGCCCTTTGTGAAACATGGCTCTCTTCAGACAACGATCTTGCTTTCCACGATTTCAACATTATTCGCCTTGACCGCGCAGATTCGTATGGAGGGGTGCTTCTCGAGATCAACAAGCTCCATTCCTTCTACAGAATCGATCTGCCTTCGGTGAAGGCATTGAAGTAGTTGCATGTCAGGTTAATATTCGAGGTAAATGCCTCAGTATATCTTCCACTGAGAACCGCGATCTCACGTGAAAACTCTTTTGAAGCAACTAGCTTCTAGGTGGTCCTTCCTTGCATCGATCATATCCTTTGATGGATAATTCTCCGAATGAGGTCGGGGATATGATCTCTGTTCTTCAGTGGAACTGTAGAAGTCTTATGCCAAAACTTGACACTTTAAATTTTTAGTTAACAACTCACATTTTGATGCATTTTCCCTTTGTGAAACATGGCTCTCTTCAGACAACGATCTTGCTTTCCACGATTTCAACATTATTCGATTGACCGCGCAGACTCGTATGGAGGGGTGCTTCTCGAGATCAACAAGCTCCATTCCTTCTAAAGAATCGATCTGCCTTCGGTGAAGGCATTGAAGTAGTTGCATGTCAGGTTAATATTCGAGGTAAATGCCTCAGTATATCTTCCACTGAGAACCGCGATCTCACGTCAAAGTTTCGCGGATATCTGCACGGCTATGCCAGAGCCACGGTTGATCTTGGGAGATTTTAACTCTCACGGTACAGGCTGGGGGGAACTGTACGACGACAACCGCTCAACCTTGTCAACATGTGCGACTTCTTCAAAATGACAATTCTGAACACCGGGGAAGCAACACGAGTAGCCAAACCTCCAGCAAAAGTAAGCAAATTAGACCTCTCACTTTGTTCTAGTTCACTATCGTTGGATTGTTCGTGGAAAGTAATTCAAGATCCCTACGGTAGTGACCATTTGCCAATCAAAATTTCTATTACCAATGGTTCATCTTCTACTCGCTCGGTCGACATCGCGTACGATCTTACGAAAAACATTAACTGGCGAAAATTCGCGACCGTGGTTCTTGATGCCAGTCAATCGGTTGACGTACTTCCACCGCTAGACGAGTACTCCTTTCTCGCGCGTGTCATCATCGATGTGCGCTGCGAGCACAGACGAAACGTATTCCGGGTGTTTCCGTTCGCAAGCGACCTCCCACCCCTGGGATAAGGATTGCACCGACGCGAACAGCGAGAAGTCCGCCGCGTTTAAACGCTTCCGCAAACACGGTAAGGTCGGGGATTTCGAGCGGTACACCGACCTCGAGAAAACTTTTAAGGACTTAATTAAAGCAAAAAAACGCGGTTACTGGCGTCGGTTTGTCGATGGTTTGTCGCGAGAGACTTCCATGAGAACACTCTGGAATGTCGGCAGGAGAATGCGAAACGCGTCATCACCGATTAATGAAGACAAGGAGTACTCGGACAGATGGATTTTCAGCTTCGCGCGGAAAGTTTGCCCGGATTCGGTACCGGTTCAAACCAACGTTCGTGATCGTCCGTCGGGTAATAACGAAATATATTCCCCGTTTTCGATGGAGGAAGTCTCACTTGCTCTCCTCTCATGTAACAACTCAGCTCCAGGAATGGATAGAATCAAGTTCAACTTGCTCAAAAATCTCCCAGACGCCACGAAGAGACGCTTGTTGAACTTATTCAATCAATTTCTGGAGTACAACATTGTTCCGGATGACTGCCCAGGCAACCAGAATGCACGTATATTCAAAGTTGTTTTCGTGATATACAAACATATATACAAACAAACAATTCGTATAGAATGCAAAGAAATTTCTTATACGAACAAAAGTGGAGGCCATATACGCGCATATTTTAATTTAATTTTAAACGAGTTGATTTAACATCATATAGGATTTAATCTGTAATAGCAAATTCATTTTGAAAAATCTGACGATGTAATCCGATTTAATTTGTGATGCAGTACGACGGAAAAATGAGTCATCGCATATAAGTCGGAAATTTGCATTCTATACGATTTAACTTAAACATAATGCGAGGTTTGCCATTATTATATGCGATTTTGACTTAAACTGTAGCAATTTACGAAACTATCTGTACATTGTTATACGACTTCTGGTTGTCTGGGTGGAGGCAAGTAAGAGTTATCGCCATTCGAAAACCCGGTAAACCCACGTCGGATTATAACTCGTACCGTCCCATCGCGATGCTGTCCTGTATACGGAAATTGTTGGAGAAAATGATTCTTTTTCGTCTAGACAAATGGGTCGAGTCGAATGGTTTACTTTCAGATACGCAATTTGGATTTCGGAGAGGCAAAGGAACGAGCGACTGTCTTGCGTTGCTTTCAACTGAAATTCACCTGGTCTATGCGCAAAAACAGCAAATGGGTTCAGTTTTCTTGGACATTAAGGGGGCTTTTGATTCTGTTTGTATCGATGTCCTTTCGGATAAACTCCACGATAGTGGGCTTTCACCAATTATGAACAACTATTTGAGCAACTTGTTGTCTGAGAAATATATGAGCTTCTCTCATGGAAACTCGACAACTTCACGAATTAGTTACATGGGTCTCCCCCAGGGTTCATGTTTACGCCCTCTTCTTTATAATTTTTTATGTAAAAGACATTGATGGTTGTCTTGATGAAAATTGCTCGCTAAGGCAGCTTGCAGATGATGGCGTTGTTTCCGTCCCCGGGCCAAGTGCACCAGACCTGCAAGGACCATTGCAAGATACCTTAGACAATTTGTCTACTTGGGCTATGAAGCTAGGTATCGAATTCTCTCCGGATAAAACTGAGTTGGTTGTTTTTTTCTAGGAAGCATCCTCCTGCACAGTTACAGCTTTAACTAAAGGGTAGAAAAATCACTCAAAGTATATCTTTCAAGTATTTAGGTGTCTGGTTCGATTCCAAAAGCACGTGAAGGAAAACATATTGCGTATGTGAAACAAAAATACCAACAAAGAATCAATTTTCTTCTTACAATTACTGGAACTTGGTGGGGAGCACACCCGGAAGATCTGATCAGGTTTTATCGAACAACCATCTTGTCGGTTCTAGAGTACGGTAGCTTCTGCTTTCAATCCGCGGCAAAAACACATATCTTGAAGCTGCAACGGGTCCAATACCGTTGCCTCCGAATCGCGCTTGGCTGTATGCACTCGACGCATACGATGAGCCTCGAAGTACTCGCGGGTGTTCTCCCACTGACAGATCGTTTCGCGGAACTGTCCTTTCGGTTTCTTATCCGTTGTGAAGTAATGAACCCATTGGTAATAGAAAACTTTGAGAAGCTGCTGGACAGAAATCCTCAAACAAGATTCATGAGTCTCTATTACGACTACATGACGCTGGAGATTGGCTCTTCTTCATTCAATTCCACTCGTGTTTGCCTCCAAGACTTTTACAGTTCCTCTGTAAATTTTGATCTGACCATGTTGCAAGAAATCCGTGGAATACCAAATCACCATCGGTCGATGGTTGTTCCCTTAATTTTTACAAACAAGTACCACCATGTCAGTAAAAATAAGAGATTTTTCACAGATGGGTCAACTATAAACGCTTCCACTGGATTTGGAGTATTCAACGAATTTCATAGCGCCTCATATCAACTGCAAAAACCCTGTTCCGTATACATTGCGGAACTAGCAGCCATATTCTACGCAGTAGAGCAAATTGCCTCACTACCATCTGATCACTATTTTATTTTTACAGATAGCCTTAGCTCGTTGGAGGCTATTCGATCAATGAGGCCGATGAAGCACTCCTCGTATTTCCTGACCGAAATCCGAGCTAAATTCAGTACTTTATCTAACTGCTCCTATACTATCACTTTAGTTTGGGTCCCATCTCATTGCTCAATTACGGGTAATGAGAAAGCAGACTCGCTAGCTAAGGTGGGCGCTATGGAAGGCGATATTTTTGATCGACAAATCGCCTTTGCAGAATTTTTCTCAATTACCCGTCAGCAAGTCCTCACCAACTGGCAACAAAAATGGAATGAGAGTGATCTGGGAAGATGGTTACATTCTATTCTCCCACAGGTATCGAACAAGCCGTGGTTCAAAGGATTGGACTTGAGCCGTGACTTTAAACGTGTCATGTCAAGGCTCATGTCCAATCACTACTCGTTAGACTCGTATTTCTTCCGAATCGGGCTCGCAGGCAGCAATTTGTGCGCTTGTGGTAGTGGCTATCACGATATCGACCACGTGCTTTGGTCATGCCCCCATCATTGTGTTGCTAGATCCGAGTTATCCGCATCTGTCAGGGCCCGAGGAAAACAACCTATGCTGCCCGTTAGAGACATCTTGGCGAGCCAAGATCTCGACTATTGCAATTTAATTTATGTGTTTTTAAAACGGATAGATCTGAGGATTTAGTAGTTAGTGTCATCTTGTATTCTCCCAAGTTGTTAGCTACCCATCGGTGTACCCCCATGTTTGTCTTTTTCATTAGAGTGTCGCTTAGTTCGAGATCAAGAGCATATTGCTCTCCAAACCTTGTGTTCTCAATCCCTACCCTGCCATCCATTTGTTACAATTTGTTACCCCTAACCTCGAGATAGCCGCGAGTAATCGGCCCCGCTTTACTAACGTTAGTTTTAAGTAATTTTGTAACCCAAACAATGAACATCGGCTCCGCAAAGCTACGGCAAATGAGCCTGGAAAAATAAACGCATTATAAAAAAAAAAAACGGAAGTTTCTTGGACATGATTTAATTTCATTTTCAGTTTTTATGTTATACTCAACCAGTGCCCAAGAAATCGCATCATTAAGTTGATCACAAATACTTAAATACTTTTCGAGATTATCACGATTTTTATGTTTTCTGTATATTTTGTGAGCTTTTTGTTCACGATTTTTTCAAGTTACTGACATGAAAATTAAACTTAACCGGATATTTGGAGGATTAATTGCGTCGTCTCCTTTTTAATGGAATTTCCTCGTGAATTGCGTCAAACAAAATTTATAAAAAACCACCACTTATAAAAATCTTTAAAAATGGTCCATTGAATTTATTTTTAATATTATCATAATCAGCATTTTTGTAGAAGAACGCATTTTCATACTCACAGTCGTTGGGGTGTTGACTGTCATGAAGAAATGTGGAATACTCAATTGCTGTGTGAAATGATTCATTCTTCCATAAAGGAGAAATAGATTTACTTACACAGAAATCTTCATGTATATTCGTTACCAAGAAATGTAAGAAACAATTCTGTTGGTCTCTTACATGGTTTATTTGGTTTAATCCTAAAAACACAATAATGTTTCGTTTTCACCAACGACTGGGAGAAGAAAACTCTCATTATCTGAATCAGGAATAAAATCAGCATTGTGTTGATTGAAATCTCTATAAATATGAATTTTTAATTCAGTGGGAAATTGAAATACGGTTTCTTCAGCTATTTGGAAGAAGTTTTCATACGAGGACACAAGCGTAGTCTGGGGAAAATAGACTGTGGCAAAAGTATGAGTTTCACCAGCTATATTTGTCTTTACCCACAGCCTTTAATGAGTTCTGAAATAAATTTTGAAGAAATAGCAATAAGAACTCCACCATCTGACATTCTTTGCGTTTCGAGTAAGTCTTGATCATCTCTGAATTAGTAGCCGTAAGTGAACAAATGGAATCAAAATTGTAATAAACGTGGTCACTTCAATTTAAATTACCTGGAAATACACTTATATTTATCTATCGTTTATTTTAAATTGAAAAAAAAATCAGCGAAACGCTTCAAATGATTCGAATTATAATTGTCATGCCAATTAATATTAAAATAACCAGCCAATATATTTAATTTACTACAATCAAGGAATGTCTCGAGGCAGTTCTCTAAAACTCCAATAAAACGCTGGTCACTAGAACTGGGAGAATTACACAAAACACCATAATTACACATTTTCATGCCACGTACAACTGTAATGCCCAAGAACCAGTTGCCATCAATAACATCGTTGGTACAAAGGTTGAATTGAACTGATTCTTTGATATAAATAGCAAATCCGCCAGTGTGTCTGGAATGTTATAAGCAAGCAGCAACAATATATCCCGGAATAATATACTGATCAAAAGCTTCAGTTTCTTCATTATTAGTTTCAGCTAAAAGTGGATGTTTTTCTTCAACAATCTGACGTAATGCTACGTAGTTTGTCGACAACCCCACAATATTCAAGTACAAAAAAAAACAGATTGGTTCACGTTCCTGGAACTTGGAAGTTCATGTTTAATGGGAAGTCCTACAAGCTACGGATTACGGTGGAGGTGAACTTGCTCGAACTATCCGAAGGCGTCACCAACGGCCAGATCTCAGTTTTGCTCTCCGTCCATTGTACCACAGTTTTCTTGAACCACTGTGGTACAATGATTTTAGTGGTGCTAAAACCGGTGTTCGTGTTGCGTGGTAGTAACGAAGAATATTGTTTCTCTCGTGACAATTGAGGGCGAAAAAACTGGATCAACAAAATTAGCTGTCAAATTTACCGAACGATCGGTAACGTTTACCGATGTGCATTGCTTGATTTGTAGTCGACTTTACCGGAGAACTGTAATTTTGAGGACGATATGCAAATCGAAAATTACCGAGAGATCTGTAATTTTTTAAAAAGGTCACCGACTTAACTGTAATTTGCTTTAATATTGATTCAAGGTGGCGGTCACTGCAACCCATGCAAAAATTTGGCTGTAGTCGTGATCAATAAGTTAGTGTTGCAAATTGCACCACCAATTAACAAAACCGTTGGCGACGATCTGAAAACTTAAGTTTTTGTCGGAAAGATTCGGCGCTACACTGAAAACAAGGAAGCATTGGAAGAAGATTCCAAATGCTGTTTTCAGATCGTCGCCAACGTGAATGGAACTTGGACCGACAGAAAAAACAAGCAACAACATCGGCCATCTGTAATCGGTATTTATTTAGATAACGAACATTAATTATTTACGGAAAATATCTACGATTCGATCATCGCTCGGTTGCATAATAGCCTCCATAATTTCACCTTTTTTATTTTTCACAAGCACGAACGCTTTTAATGTCGATCGAAAATAACAATATGGTGGATTTGACGTTTACCTAGACCGTTACCGAACTCAGTAATGGAACGCTTTGTTTACCGAAACTTCAGTAAAATATTTCACCGAAGTCAGTGATGAAGCTGATTTACAGACCTGCCGGTGAAAATGTTTACCGTTTTCGGTAAATTAAAATAAAACTACCGAAATTCGGTCATTTCATTTACAGTTTTCAGCAATAAAGCGAGAAAATACCGAAACATCTGTAATTTTCAGCATTACCGATCTAAGACGGTACTTTTTTTTACCGAACTCAGGGTCTCTGTTTAAGTGTGTATGCTTCAAAGTAAGGATAAAACACAATCATGTGATAAAAATTGTGACGGTACTTGGGATATTTTACTATATTTAACTTTTTCAAATATACTGGGAGAGTGCATTATCTTAAGGTAAAATCAGGATATACATTTTTTTCCATTGTCTATGATCTCGAGATATCACAAATTTTCTGAGGTATCGAAAAAAATAAACTCAGGTTCCGATATCTCTTCGTCATCTTGAAAGTTTTCCAAGCCTAATATGTTGGAAAATGGTCTAGGAAACTTTCCAAGCGCTAGAGATTTTTTCAAAGATCTGAATTTCGATAAATCTTTGAAGGCCGGAAGCTTTAGTATCGGCAAACATCGAAAAATCATGTAGTAGAATCTTCTTTTTTTTTCAGAAGTCCTTTTCCAATAAAAAATCAGCAAATTTCCAATCCCAGATTTTAGATAAACTCTAGTTTAAAATCATGAAATATTTTCTATATTTTAGAATCATTAAATGTTTCTAGGACTGTGAACTTTCCTTCTTACATATCGTTAATTATTCTACGCTTTCTTAATTTGTTTGAATTAAAGATAACGAATTACTAAGTACCAGCAATAAACAAAAAATGTCCAATATCTCTAAAATGTATTCTTACAACTTTTTTGAAAATCGAGATTTTTCGAGAAAATTTTCCTCGTTCCAGAATAATGATAATTATTGATACGATCCAGAACACTTGTGTAGGTTCCAGGGATATGAAAATTTGTCTATGTTTGATTTCTATATTCGAGACCTTTAAAATTGCTTGTTTTAAAATTGACGAATTTGTCCAAGACGTCAAACATTTTTCTTGCGACTCAATTTTTTTTTTAATTTCAAGGTTTCCTATTAAATTTTAAAGTTCAATCTTTTAAAGGGTGTCCACGATGAAATTGCCACACTATGAAATTGCTCTAACTTTTTAACCGTTGGGTAGAATTTAATGAAAATTTGGGTGGATTTAGTTCATAGTGCATTATTTACATCCTGCAAGTTTTAAAGTCCTGTGATTAAAAAGTCGCGGAAATGGAGTCGAAAGAACAGCTCGTGCGTGATAAAATCTTGCGCAATCATCACGAGAACAATGATCTCTCGCATCGTTCCATCGCTAAAACGTTGGGAATCGCGAATTCCACGGTGTCGCGAGTGATTAAGCGGTTCGAGAAACGGTTGACCACCGATCGGAAGCCCAGAAGTGAAGGAAAAAGTATTCCGTACAACACCAAAAATCACAACCGCGTAGTTGGGGCCTTCAACCGAAATCCGAACGCCTCCGTTAGGGATGTGGCTAAGAAGCTGCACCTAAGCCGAAGTTTTGTCCAGAAGGCCAAAACTAAGGCTGGGCTTCGAACGTTCAAGGTACAAAAGGCCCCTAATCGCGACGAGAAGCAGAACAAGTCCGCCAAAACCCGTGCCAGGAAGTTGTACCTCAACATGCTGACGAAAGTTGAATGCTGCATCATGGACGACGAAACATATGTGAAGGCCGACTTCAAACAGATCCCCGGCAACCTGTTTTTCACGGCCAAGGATAAGTTCAGCGTTCCGGAGCATGTCCGCACTCAGAAGATGTCCAAATTTACGAATAAATTCCTGGTTTGGCAAGCCATCTGCACGTGCGGGAAGCGGAGTGCACCTTTCGTGACCCAGGACACGATGAACGGACAGGTGTACATAAAAGAGTGCCTCCAGAAGCGGCTGCTTCCTCTCCTGAAGGCCCACAACGTCCCAACAATCTTCTGGCCGGATTTGGCCTCATGCCACTACTCCAAGGACGTGCTGAAGTGGTATGCGGACAATAAGGTCAATTTCGTGCCGAAAATGTTCAACCCTCCCAACACTCCGGAGCTCCGCCCCATCGAGAAGTACTGGGCGATTATGAAGCAGCACCTTCTTAAACGACCTAAGGTAGGGAAGACAGTCGAGGAACTGAAGAAAGTATGGATTTTCATGCAAAAAACGGTTGATTCACAGGTTGTGCAGAATCTTATGGCCGGGGTTAAGGCCAAGGTGCGGGCATTTGCGTATGGACTGTAAATAAAATACGAGTAAAATGGTAAAATGAAATTTAATAGTTATTTCTCAATCCCTGAAAATTTGATGGTAATCGGATGAAAACTCGAATTTTGCGAATCAATTTTGTGTGTGGCAATTTCATCGTGGACACCCTTTACATCCCGAAATTCAATCAATTCGTGATCTGAATCTAAATTCAACTTATTCATCGGTTGGTTTCCAAAAAATCGTGGCAGAAAAATGATTACTGTGTGAGGAAATGGAGGTTACAAATTAACCTATCGATTATCCAATTAATACTGATTTTACGAAAACAAATTTATAAGATCCTTCAACCATTTGTTTTATTAAAAAAAAAGTTTAAAATGCTCATGGTGGCTTGGGAATTTATAATATGTGTCAAAGCGGATCGCATTCAACGACAGATTAGATTCATATCTTTAATATCGTTCCGATCAATAAATGTTACTATTGGTCACTTTTTTATTGTTTTAAAGTCACTATTTTGTCACTTTTTTATTGTTTTAAAGTCACTATTTTGTCACTTTTTTTGTTATTGTAGTCAATACTATCAAGGTTGCAAAGACTCATTTCAGCTAAAATAATGTTTTTCGGAATAATAAAACCAAAAGATGGTATGATGGCATGTTTTACTTGTAACTTACAAGAAGAGGTTACAAAGTATGCGTTGGAAACATAAAACCTGTAAATGTTGCTTTCTATGAGTCACAATCAGCGATTTGCTGATCGCTGAGTGAGTGAGTGAGTGAGTGAGTGAGTTTGTGAAAAATCGCTGATTGTGACTCTCATGACGTGAAATAAACAGGTTTAATATGTCAAACACATTCTTTGCAACCTCTTCTTGTATCCCACCAATTCAAAATTTGATCATGGCATCTAATTATTTCATAATTTAGAAAAACATTGTTTTAGCTGAAATGAGTCTTTGCAACCTTGAATACTATTGTATAACTGCTGACAAAATTGTATAATTATATCTAAAGGTTTATTTTTGAACGCCTTTTTTTGTTTAAGGTAGAGTTTTTTTTTTAAATAACGTGGGAAAAAAGCGGGAATTGAAAAATGGAATTTGAATGGACACCCTGTTAACCGATCAAACCGCCATCAGATCCACGTAAACCATCATCGAGATCGATTGCACGGACGACAAAAGGTCCGTTTGCAATCGGACAACAAGGTACTTCGGATAAGTGAGGCAAGAGTTGCAGCAGTACAACTGAAAATAACACGATGCCGCCCCTGCTGCAACGGCTACAACAAAATCCTCCGCAAACCCATCCAACTTTCGCCGGTTTCGCAGGACCGACGGCAGCGAAACGGGTAACTGCTGACGCTCGCGTAGACAACCACCGATATCATCACCACCGAACACGAACACGTCAGAATTTCCGACGAAGAAATGCAGCAATTACGTGAGCTGTAATATCGGAACCATCAATATAAATACCATTACCAACAAAATTAAGCAAATGCCCTTCACACGTTCTTTCGCACAATGGAGCTGGATATAGTGTTTCTACAGGAGGTTTAAAATGAACGGCTTTCTTTATTCGGCTACAATGTTGTCTGCAATGTCGACCATGCGAGATGAGAAACGGAAATTGCTCTTAAATAACACATCACATTCTCCCACGTAGAGAAGAGTTTGGCTCTGCGTTACTACGTTTTGTAATGTGTATGCCCCATCTGCGTGATTCACCGATTAGCAGCTCCGTCAAATTACAACACACACAACTCGTTCAGGCTCGATCGACTCTATCTAAACGATTGTCTCCGAAAACAGCTGAGATCAATCAATGTGTGCTGCTTCTCGGATCACAAAGGCGTCACCGTGAGAATTTTCGTCGTGCGCAAAGCCTAAAATAAAATCCTTCTTCCGATATGTGTGTGTGTATTCAATCTAACCCCTACTGGCCGGCAGTGGTATTATGGAAGAAATTTGCTTACAACAATCCTTGATGTAATAATTTAAAGCAAGTTTAGTCCGGGAGTTAGAAAGCGATAGCTCTACTGCAGATTCAGCAACCCATTTCAGAATGCCTGGTAATTCACGTCCATTCCGAGGTTACTTTCACATACAATAAGCCCCGCATGTAAATACTACCGTTATCATATGAATAATGGTACTGCAAACATACTTTCAGATTTCGAAATGTGATGTTTCGAAATCTGGCGCGTATTTAGTAATATATGGAAATGTGCATTTATGATTGATTATAAATCAGATGGATCTCACCAAATTCTGCCTCCGAAAAAGGACCGGTTAGTTCACTCGCGGTAATCGAAAAAATCTTCTGCGTTGTTTTTACAACCCAACATTTTGAATCACATTCGATTTTTTTCATTTGCACCGAATTTTTGCTTGGAAGGCAGAACGCCAGACCAAGAAAAGAAAAAAAATACCCGGTAAAACTCTTCTTGGGAGGGAGGCAAAGCACCACAAACAAGCGAAATGAAAAACCGACCGACACCACAGCAACACAGCTACTCGAAACAAATTCTTGTCCCAGATTTTTCACGTTAATTACAATATCACAAAAAAAACTTCTTAAGACGTGATAAATCTTAATTTACACTTATCCACACGCGAAAACTAATATTTGTTTGATTTGGTACAATTAAAAAATATGCTAAAACAAAATCAAACGTTCACGGGCAGAGCCTACTGCGTTTTCCATAAAATCCTTCTTCCGATAGAAATCTAAAATCACTTTCGACGATTTCAATCGAGCACAGCAAGGCCTTCGCCGATGGCTACCAAAACGACCGTGCCATGATCACCACCATCCACCGGCTGAAAACCAAAATGCTCTCACATAAACGGTACTTCTCAGAAATATTCGTGTGGTCAAACGTACGTTGCTGGTGAATCGTTGTCGACCTAGTAGCAGGGCGAACGAAGGCGCTGAAAACCCACCATCGAGCAACTGCGAAACGAGAAAGACCCTGGTCCAACCCTTATAAACAAATACCTTAAACGAATTTTATCCCGGATGGGTAAACTATCGCACAAATGGTTTGGATGATACCCCGAACACGTCGTTAAGCTCTCTTTTATGGTTATTTTTATTAGGGAATACTTCATGGCTATTTTTATTAGGGAATACTTCATGGTTATTTTTATTAGGGAATCCGATCTATACGCACGCAGTCACGTGAATGAAGAAGAAGAAGGTGGCCCCTTCCAGTGCGAGAAAGTCATCCCCGAGCAGGATGGCGTAAACGAAGCCTGTATGAATCAAATTACAATGGCAGAAATACTAGCACAAGTGATGCACAAGCGCATCGAAAAAATCACAGGCTCCGACGGTCTACCGTAAGAGTTTTGTCTGCGTACATTCGATGTGACACATCGTGAACTGAACCTGATTTTGAATGAAGTTATTAGGTGTGGAGGAGTGCTTCACTTTATTTTTTCCCTCGATTTGTTTTCCGTCGATCTTGTTTTCCGTACTGAGTACAAATGCTACCGACGCCAGGGAGGCAGCCCCACACCTGGACACTATCATCTATCGACCCATCAACTCATGGACCGAGGACCAACGGCTTCACTTCCCGAAGGTAGGCGTGATCAGAGATGTTATCCCTCAAAAAATCCCGACTGGGGCTGAACCCAGGCCCTTTGGAGTGAGAGGCGGTCACGCTTACCACTACAGAACCGGCGCCGCTAGTACCTCACGTTAAATTACTAATGCATTACCGTAAGTTATCAGTTTTGATCTCACATCTACTGACAGCATGGCGCCACCTTCATATAGGGAAAAAGTTATTTAAAAAAATTAGGAAAATTTACGTAGTAAAAAAAATGTTACGCCTTTTTATACATACATGCATACAGCAGAAAACCTTAAAATTCTACGCCGACGAAATTATCAAAATTTAATAAATCGTGAAAAAATAAATCAAAACGCGTTTTGCATCAAACTGAAGAAAACCGCGATAAATCCGAAAATCAAGAAAGCTCATTAAAAATTAGAACACGAAAAGCAACTTTAGTTTTTAACAAGTTTTATAACTACTTAGAGAGTGCCACCAAAAATTATGTTTCAGCCTATGTTCGCAAGTTGTTAATTTTAGTTTCCTCTCCAAATTATCCACTTACCGCGTATATTCCAAACATTTGTGATATTCTTACAAACTTTCTCATCTTGACTACCACGGAGCCTCTGTGCGAAAATGATAGCACTTGTTGCATAATAACAGCGTTAGAATGAAAGATATTAGAACATTAGATTAGATCCTTCAAATGAAAGACATTGGAATCGGTTGTCGACTACCATCATTTTGTAATGTAAACATAGATAAAACAATTTTCAACAGTGTTTCTCCAGTCAACTCTCCCCTAGTAGATATTGAAGGGACCATCGAGTTAGGGAGGATATCTAAATTTAAATTTCGGAGTAGCCTGGGGCCGCATCGTTCATGTTGAAACGATTAACTTTTTCATACAAGCGTTCATACAACAATGCTTAGTTTCGCCCTGCCCTGGCCCTTGGTTTTCCATCGAGTTAGGGAGAGCTCGAGTAAGAGAGAGATGACTGTATTTGTTGTTTTCTCAGTTTGCTGTTTTTACAAATGGGACTGTTCTGCTGAAATTGATAGTATATCTACAATCTGTTTCTGTTACTAAATATGCTTAAAATTCTGTTTTTAGATCACGATCGCATGATAGAGACAGAGTCCGAGAAAAATCACCGCTGCCCTCATCTTCTAGGCGTGCGCATACTAAGCCCTTGGTAACGGTTGCAGACTTAGAAGGGAAATCTCCAGAGGAGCAAGAAATGCTTAAAACGATGGGGTTTTGCGGCTTCGATACAACTAAAGGTAAAAAGGTTGAAGGCAACAATGTAGGTGAAGTACATGTGATTTTGAAACGAAAGTACAGGCAGTACATGAATCGCAAAGGTGGTTTTAATCGGCCCCTGGATTTTGTTGCGTAATGCAACCTCATCTTGAACAAACAAATGCTATTGGTTTATATTAATCTGTTCATATTATCGAGCTTAGAACTCAATTGTTTTAAACTTATTATTATTAATTAATTTGCATGACCAGTTCACAAAAATGGGTATATTTAATAGTGATCCTTGGTATCCAAACCATCCTCCATATTGTACAATAGTCACAATACAACACAAACGGGTTCGATATAACTGCAATAGTAATTTTCATATACACACACCATTTCTAAATTACCACAGCAATGCAATAGTCAAGAAGAGTTATTAGTATGTGAAGTTGTAAAGCTGGAAAAATGATGTAAAGTGCCTTCAATAAAAAAAATCTTTTACAAGCTTAGTTCAAAATTCTTATCCTCTCCTCATTTCGTCTATTTATGCAATTTAATCACGTATTCCACCTATTCAATTTCTCGTCACTTTAACTTTTCTTCATATACAACCACTATATCTCATAGATTATAATCACCACAGTTAACAATAGTATCAAAACAGAAACTTTAAAATACCTCATACACTAAATAAATACAAGGACTGTTTTTGTACACATCATTATCTTAAACATTTTTGAAATTAGCAAAGTAAGACAAACATTTAGTATGACATTTTATTGTATCAGCAGCAATGTTCACTAACAAATCATGTTCTTATATATACGAGCTAAAATCTATTGCTGTTTATTAGATTAGAAATTAAGTATTAATGAAATTGTTTGCGTGAATTCATAAATACCAGAAAAAACTGCACAGCAAAAAAATTATTTTGATATCACGTCAAAGTGGATGCACTACAATCATGTCGAAAATATGGTGTAATATTACTTGCTAAAAAGGAAAAAATTATCATTAATACAATGCATGAACTGACATTACGCTGCTTTTACTGCATTTGTTTATTTATGTGGTCATAAAAATTACATGAAATTTTCGACATGATTGTAGTGCATCCACTTTCATGTGATATCAAAATTATTTTTTTGCTGTGTGTAATTTCATGCGTTGCGTAAAAAGCTCCATACATAAAATTGCCTTTTTTTCGCGCTTTGAAGCTAATCGTTTTTAAGGCAATCTACTTAAGTGCATTTTATATATTAATAAAAAATGATGATTTTTAAATATCACGATGTTTGTATTTTTCTTTCAACTGAATGCTGATGTGAAGTTTTAGCTGGCAGTATGTCTTTTCGTAGTCCTCTCTATAGACTTCTCTGAGCGCCATAATTAGTGCAGAACTTTGGGTATCCGTATATTATAAGTATAAGTGCAAGAAAGGTATTCAAACGCGCACCTATACTTATACTATAAGAGGCCTCCCTTAGCTCAGTCTTTCCGGTCTAGGAATTTTTCGGGTTTGAAAATTCCTCGACTTCCCTGGGTATATAAAGTGAGGGGGTTAGAAGGAAAGGGATGTAAGTGACTTTGATCGATTCTCTTCATCGACTTTCTCTTTCGTTAATAATTCAACTGCAAACACATTCCTTGATTCGTGTGCCATTCTGGATGCTAGATGGGAACCTCCTTTATCAAACAATGTGGAAGAAATAGCGCAAAATCTGTTTATAAAGCTGTCCCTAATAAAAAATTACCATAAACGAACGATAACCCAAATTATCGAACTATTCTACAAATGGTTTGGATGATATCCCGAACACGTCGTTAAGCAAATTAACTATAACATTTTTATTAGAGGTGGCTATCAAAAGAGAAAGTCGATGAAGAGAATCGATCAAACTCATTTACACCCCTTTCCTTCTAATCCCCTAAAGTATCATTGTACGCAATCTTCCTAATGCAAAAATGGTACAGGCATCGAAAGTTCTCAATCAATAACTTGTGGAGAATTTGGGCACAAGAGCATGGATTGCAAAAATTGTGATAGATGCTCTAGGTGTAGCCAACAACACAAAACGTCGGAGTGTACGTCAACTGTATTGAAATGTATTAATTGTTTGAAAATGAATAAAGAACGAAAAATGAACTTGGACGTCAACCACGCCGCATTTAGCTCGGAATGTTTGCTCTATAAAAGACTGTTTGATCAGAAGAAAAGCAGCTTGCGTTTCAATAAATAGCAGCCATGTTCCAGGAATGTGAATCCATTTGATTTTTTATATTTGAATATTGCGGGGTTTTCAACAAACTACGTAGCATTACGTCAGATTGTTGAGGAAAAACGTCTTCTTTTAGTTTTCTTATCTGAAACTCATATTGTAGAAACTGAAGCTTTTGATCAGTATAGTATTCCGGGATATATTGTTGCTGCTTGTTTATCACTGGCGGTGTTGCTATTTATGCCAAAGAATCAGTTCAATTCAACCTTCGTATCAACGAAGTTATTGATGGCAACTGGTTCTTGGGCATTACAGTTGTACGTGGCATGAAGATGGATAATTATGGTGTTTTGTATCATTCTCCCAGTTCTATTGACCAGCGTTTTGTTGAAGTTTTAGAGAACTGGCTTGAGACATTCCTTGATTGTAGTAAATTAAATATATTGGCTGGTGATTTTAATATTAATTGGCGTGATAACCATAATTCGAATCATTTGAAGCATTTAGCTGAGTTTTTTTTTTTTTAATTTAAAGCAAACGGTAAATGAGTATACGCGTATTTCCAGGCACAGTAGAACTTTAATTGGCCACGTTTATTCCAATTTTGATTCCATTTGTTCAGTTACGGATACTGATTTGAAAATAACCGATCATGAGACCTTAGTGATAAATGTCTTAGACCATGTTAACGATAACGATAATTTTGTAAAATTGAAGTGCTGAAGGAAATATTCGAAACAGGCTGTTTCGAATCTTGTTGAGAGGAGCGTGGATTTTCCATTCGCGGCCGATAACTTAGATGAATCTACAGCTGTTCCTAATAACGCTTTGAAAACGTGTACTAATCAACTAGTTGAGCAAACGTTTGTTTCTTTGAAGAACTCGAACAGCTGGTGGAAAAGGGACAAATGGTACAAAAAGTTTTGTAGATCAAATAATGACAATCATTGGAATAGGTACACCATCGCGCGTAATAAGTATTCACAATCGATAAAGAAAACTCGTTGTGAATATGTTCAAAGGAAGATTGATCAGCAACAAAACAACAGCAAAGAGTTATGGAAAATTTTGAAATCTTTATTAAAACCTTGTAATTGCAAACCACGGTCCATAACATTTAATGGCACATTAGAACAGTCAGAACAAGTAATTGTATCTAAGTTTAGTGATTATTTTGTCGAAAGTGTTTCATTGATTAATCAACCCATTGAATTGGTCGATGAACCTGACGAAATAAAACAGCCAGTTAATAGTAGTTGTAGATTTGAAGTTTTTTTTTTTTTAACTAGTTCGTTTATTTGGGAGGCTCAATCGCGTTAGCTTTACGGAGCCGATACTTCATTGTTCTTTGTTTGTAACAAAATTCACTTAATTCTATGTATAGTAGGAGTTGGGCCGAATACTCGCGGCTTACTCGAGGTTAGAGAGGTACATTGTCGAAGGATAGGATCAGGGGAGGAGTTTGGGGGTAAGGTTTCGTTGTCTCATCAGAGCGTTGTCGCCAGTATGAATAATGGTAGTGCGGTTCTAGTTTCGTCTGGAGTTCGACCGGCTATGGTGACCAGTGGGCGACGATGAGACTCATCGAGACGGGGGGACAAGACAAACAAAAGCTATTAAAGAGAGACAAAGGAATTAAATTATTATATTAGACATTTGAAGAAACACATAAACCGACTGCATATAGCAGGTATCGCGAGTTCCCAACACGTCTCTGATAGGAACATAGGGTTGTCTTCCTTGGGCCTCAAGGGTATTCAAAAGTCGCTCTCTGGCGGCGTCATTATCCGTACATTGCCAAACTGCGTGATCGATGTCATCGTAACCGTTTCCACACCGGCAGATGTTGCTGTCTACACCTCGTAAGGAAATAAGATGAGTGCCTACCTTGTTTCATCGACCGAATAGCCTCAATCGAACTGAGACTATCCGAGAAGATGAAGTAATGGTCTGCGGGCATGTTGGAAATCATCCCCAATGCGAAGTTGATTGCTGCCAGCTCAGCAACAAAAACGGAACAAGGTTCCTGGAGTTTGCGGAAGGCGCTAGAGTTTTCATTGAAGACACCGAAGCCAGTGGATCCACTCAGACGAGACCCGTCTGTAAAATATCTGTTTACGCAATGGACGTGTTGGTACTTTTCAGTAAAAATACGCGGGATAATAATAGTTCGAAGTTGATCTGGAATCCCGTTAATCACTTGTTTCATGGACAGATCATATTCAATTGAGGAACTGCGATTGGTGAAGTGAGCACGGTCTGGAGTATAACAAGGAAGACACATATCCGACGATATGTAGTGGTGGTAGATTCTCATAAATCGAGATTGTGAATTCAGCCCAAGAATTTCTTCAAAATGTGCAATTATAAGTGTGTTCGTCACTCCGCATTTGATTAGTATTCTGAGAGAGAGCTCCCAGAAACGGTTCTGGAGGGGTGTTACTCCTGCCAGAACCTCGAGACTCATGTTATGCGTTGAGTGCATACAGCCAAGAGCAATGCGCAGACAACGATATTGAATTCGTTCCAATTTTATTAGGTGACATTTTCTTGCCGAGAGAAAGCAGAAAGAGCCGTACTCTAGAACAGAGAGAATAGTTGTTTTATAAAGCGTTATGAGGTCTCCCGGATGAGAACCCCACCATGTGCCGCAAATTGAACGGAGAAAGTTGAACCTCTGCTGACATTTTTGCTTCAAATACGTAATATGGGCATTGCAAGTGCACTTTGAATCAAACCAGACCCCAAGGTACTTGAAAAACAATGATTGAGTAATGTTTCTGCCCAAAAGATTAAGATGCATTTGGGCTGGGTACCGCTTTCGAGTAAACACTACCAGTTCAGTTTTCTGCGGCGAGAATTCGATCCCTAGATTCCTAGCCCAAGAAGACAAGTTATCTAAGGAACTTTGCAATGGTCCTTGCAAGTCCACGGCATGTGGACCTCTTATGGAAACCACACCGTCATCTGCAAGTTGTCTTAGCGTGCATTGTTCTGCCAAACAGTTGTCGATATCTTTGACATAAAAGTTATAAAGAAGAGGGCTGAGACATGAGCCTTGGGGCAGGCCCATGTAACTAATTCTGGAAGTTGTCAGTTTTCCAAGAGAAAAGTTCATTTGCTTTTCTGACAACAAATTGTACAAGAAATTATTTAAAATTCCAGAAAGTCCACATCTGTGCAGATTGTCTGACAGAATTTCAATGGAAACTGAATCAAAAGCCCCCTTAATGTCCAAGAATACTGAAGCCAATTGCTCCTTGTGCGCAAAGGCCAGTTGAATATCTGTGGAAAGCAGCGCTAGATAATCGTTTGTGCCTTTGCTCTTGCGGAACCCAAACTGTGTATTTGATAGCAAGTAATTTGTTTCGACCCCCTGATCGAGTCTCCGAAGGATCATTTTCTCCAACAATTTTCTAATGCATGAAAGCATCGCAATCGGGCGGTATGAGTTATGGTCAGACGCTGGTTTTCCAGGTTTTCGAATGGCTATTACTTTGACCTGTCTCCATTCAGGCGGTATAATGTTGATTTCTAGTAAGGAATTGAATAAGTCTAGCAAGCGTCTTTTAGCGATATCTGGGAGATTTTTCAGAAGATTGAATTTAATCATATCGCTTCCCGGTGAGGAGTTGTTCGATGAAAGAAGAGCCATAGAGAATTCCAGCATTGTGAATGGTCTATCCAGAGAGCTGCTGCTCGGAGACGCTTCTCGAAGAATGTGTTGTGCTGGAACTGAGTCCGGACAGACCTTTTTAGCGAAATCGAATATCCATCGGTTGGAGTATTCTTCACTCTCATTAGAAGATGAGCGGTTACGCATGTTGCGAGCCACCCTCCACAAGATGTTCATTGAGGTTTCTCGTGAGAGTCCCTCGACGAAATTGCGCCAATAACCGCGTTTTTTTTGCTTTGATTAATTGTTTCAGTTTTGTTTCAAGCTTTGAATATTCCTCGAAGTATGTGGAGGTTTTGTGTCTACGAAAAGCTTTGAAAGCATCAGATTTTTCTACATACAATTTTGTGCATTCTTCGTCCCATCCAGGTGTGGCTGGTCTCCTTTTGAAGGGCGCACTTGGAACTTTTCTTTTTTGTGCTTCCAGTGAACTTTAGTAAATCAAATCGGCGAGGAATCGATATTCTTCCAATGGTGGAAGCGTATCTATTGATTTGGCACCGATTGTCACCGCCGTTGCATATTTATGCCAATCTATGTTCCTTGTAAGATCAAATGGAACTCGAGATGGTTCTGCAGAGTGAGGGGCACACTTAATTGAAATGATGATTGGCAAATGATCGCTACCATGGGGATCATTGATAACCTTCCACAGACAATCCAATGATAGCGATCTTGAACACAAAGATATGTCGAGTCGGCTTTCTCGAGCCGGAGGTTTTGCTATACGTGTCGCTTCACCAGTGTTCAAAATAGTCAAGTTGAAATCGTCGCATAAATCGTAAAAAATAGCCGCTCTATTGTCATCATATAGATCGCCCCACCCAGTACCATGGGAGTTCATATCACCCAGAATTAATACTGGGGATGGAAGAATCGAAACTAGATTCCAGAGTTGACTACGGCTAATGGAGGTTCTTGGTGGAACATAAACTGAAGCTATGCAAAGGTCTTTGTTTTTCACATTTATTTGGCAAGCGACGATTTCGACGCCTGATAGAGCAGGAAGGGAAATTTTGTAGAAAGGGTAGCACTTTTTGATCCCTAAAAGTACTCCACCATAAGAATCGTCTCTATCCAGACGTATAATGGTAAAATCGTGGAAGTTGAGTTCTTCATCGGAAGAAAGCCATGAGAGAGCAAATATATCACAATCAGAATTGTGAAGTAAAAATTTGAACGAGTCTAGTTTAGGCACTAGACTACGGCAGTTCCACTATATTCTCCCTCCCCATGGACATGGAGGTTGACGGTACTGAAGCAAAGGGTTATGTTTAATTTCTTTATATTTGCAACGATGATGATTTCCTATAGTGACACATATCACCTTCTTAATGCTTCAGTATACCTCAAACGATTAATTCTTGGTTGTTAATAGAACTTCCTTGATGCAATCGGCTGCATTATGCAGACTGAGCAATTCTGATTATAGTATCAGATTTGTTCTGTATACAGAGGAACTGGGAGAGCTTATTAAAAACTTCTCACCAATAAAGTAATGACCTTCTTGTAAATTTTGCATATAATTTTATTAATATTTTATTTTATTTAAGCATATTATTTTTGTTACAGTCAATTTGCATTAGCATATGATACAAGAGATTTAATATTACTTGCTCGTTTTCGCGTAAAATAATCAATATTTATCTTACTTGTAATTACCTTTGAAAGTTTTTTTTTAAGTTTTTTTTTTTGTGATCTGAAAATTTACCCAGTTTGGTTAGAAGTTTCGAAGCTAACGCATGTCCACAGGCCTAATAGAAAGATAGGCAGAACAAGTGTATCATTAAGAATGGTTGCATGCAGGGTTGCTTCCACTCACTTGCTATAGATGAGTGATTTTCGGAGTTTTGAATTCGTTAGATGTTGTAATGGAGATTTGTGCTGTTGGATGCGGGTGGAGATTGGAGGGCGGGTGTTTGACGCATAGAGCCTGTCAATTTCGCTTTCAGAGTGTCGCAGTCAGCGGTTTTATGATTCGTGAGCGCTTGCGATTCGTAGAATCGTTGATTGTGACTGCAAGTGGATTTGACGGGTTTTGTGTGTCGGACGCTTGCTTTTTAGCCTCTTCTTGTGTCTAATATGTGCAGAGTATCATTATAACGTCTAATGGTTTTGAGATTCCTGGTGGCGTGAAATATATTTGTGAGAATATCTTTTTGAGATTTTAGCAGTCACGTTTTGTTTGTAGTTTATATTTTATTTATTTCATGTAATTATCGTAAATAATGGTTACTCAAAGCGCTGTGGATTATAAGATGCTCGATGACCCTCGAGGGATCGATTTTGCTTACTGAGCAGAAAATCATGGATTTAACCCCAAGCTCTTCCACAGCACAATAAATCGCCACCATCATTTGTATATTTGATATTGAACATTAACCTCGGAAACTATTTGCATATCAAGCGAAAACGTAGTCCTGTATTGTCGCGAAGCGTTATGGTTCTGAGATGCTCGATGACCCTGGAGGGATCGTTTTTGTTTACTGAGCAGAAAATCATGGGTTTAATCCCAAGCTCTCCATCATGACTCTTAAAATTCATTATAACTAAACAAAATTAATATGTTCTTTCGATAGCCGGCTATCGAGAGATTAAATAAACAACAAATAAACAATACATACTTTTGGTTGCATCGCCAACTTGAGGTGAATCCTAACCGAATACCCTACCCAACCCTCCAACTCCGTAGCACTTATGAGGGTGTCGCTAAGTCGGTGGCCTCTCGTTAAGTAAGTACTACATCAACATTTCCTTCCCTATCCCTAGTTATGGTAAAGATGGGCGTGGCCGGGAATAGCGACAGTCATGCTTCTGTTACTCTTGTTTAGATTGGAACCAATGTTTACTCCTCAGCATTATTCCTGAAAGTAGTCTAACTGAGAATTTCAGAAGAGACGTGAGTGTCGCTAGTATCCAATCTACGAAGTATATCATAACAACGCTAACGCTACGGCAGTTCCACTATAGCACAGTGATCATATCTTCAACCTCGTTCGACGAATTATCCATCGAAAGATATGATTGATGCAAGGAGAGGCCATGAAACAGTCAATTGCTAATGTTGGAAGCAAGGCAGAAACTAATAAGCTTCTAAGAGGGTCTTGTATGTTGAACATATTTAATATGAATTCCACAATGTCCGAAAAAGCTAGCAAACCCCGTTCGGACTTGAATTTCTTTTGAGAAGTTTGAGGAGCAGCTTTATTATTTTTCTTATCTTTTTTGGGCAATGGTGGAAAATTCCTGCTGCATCCAGGGATTGGTTCAGCAGGAGCCTTCGGTTTCGTTTTTCATCTCCATTACCCTGGGAATTTGCCAATCTTCTGGAGGTGACTTTAGTTTTCTTACGGCGCACTTTCGGGGAGGGGCATTTTCTTTTTGAGGATCCGTCCATTTTTGAAGGTGCGTGTACCACCGTAGAATCACCTTCATCGGATGAGTCAGAGTCCGATTCTTCAGCTGACAAAATCGAAAATTGGTTTGCATCTTGGACGGCTGATGCAGCCTTCACCATTTGAGCATATGTCTGCTTGGAGCGTCCTGAGATTGAACGCTGCACTTTATCGGAGTGCTGCTTGTACATCGGGCACTCCTGCAAGGGGTGAGGATTCTCGCCACAGTACGCGCATTTTACTGATTCTTTGTGGCAAGAATCCTCTTTGTGGTTTTCACCACATTTGCCACAACGAGTTTTGTTGCCGCAATGGCTGGCCGAGTGTCCTAGCCTTTTGCAGTTGGTACAGTTATAAACCCTCAGTACAAACAACCGCACCGGAAAAAAAGCACCATCAACTTTGACAAAGTTTGGGAGAACTGAACCAGCGAAAGTCACCCGAAACTAGTCTGAATGCTGATAGACTTTCTTGCCATCTTGTAAAGACACTGAATGCAGTTGCCTAACATCCAGTGTCTTTACAATCTCGCTTGTGACTTTTCTATTTTTAAAACAACCCGAGGCACGTTTCAAGTCCTCGACAGACAGACTCGCGTCGGAGACCACGCCTTCTATCTCCACATCTCGAGAAGGGATGTAGATGTTGTACTCAACACTAAACAACTCGTGATCAGCAATTTTATTTGCTACATCATAATTCGGTGCTTCTACACGCAGTTTGTTGAATCTCTCCTTATGTACCAAGATTCCCGGATACTTACGCAGCAAGTCTCTCGAAATATCGAGAGTTTTCAAGGGTTTATTTTTAGGCCGAAAAAAGACAACCCATGGTCCTTTCGAAAGTGGTTGGTAATACCTGGTTCGCGCAACGTTGGCATCGGAAGATGCCATAAGTGTTGCGCAAAAGCGATGCGCAACCGCTTAAGAAGGAAAAAAAATAAAAACCTTCTCCAATTTATTAATTTTAATTACTAGTAATTAATTTTTTTGCACGGCGTACAAGCAAATTAAAGCGAAAAAAAATCGAAAAAAAAAACTTTTATCAAGTTGCAACAAGTTGTCTCACTATGAACCATACTCCCTTACCAGGGGTGAGAGACAGAACCACGCGCCACGAGGCAAAACAAAACTACAATAGGGAGGCAATGCACTGAAACAAATCGACATGTACCGTTTATTGGATCCATCTTATAACATAGCAATGTAAGGAGATTTATTCATTCTATGTGATGATTGATAGATTCCAATGGATTATCACTTAAAAACTATGACTGCGATATGGAATGATTTCTATCGTAATTTCACATACTTAGTACTTGATAATACTTTGCTTCGAACGTGGTTAGCGATAGGTAAGATGTATATGAATATTGTCTGATAGGTAAGATGTATATGAATATTGTCTGATATATTTCATGGTGAAAAACTGTTGATATGTCATGGGTGGGAACAGACATCTAGAAACTAATGGAAAATCATATAAGTTTGCACTATGAGCAAATCGAGTGAAATGTACCTGTTTTCATGATGAATATTGCTCACTAAAAGATATATCATATAAGATAATCATGTATATTTTATTGGAGTTGCTTTTAACGATTTTTGACGTTTGTTGATATGTCGCGTGTAAACAGACATGTAGAAACTATTGGACTGTCATTTAACTTTGCAGTATAGGAAAACATGTATATCTCATTGGAATAGCTTCCTTTGATTTTTGAGGTTTGAATATTGTAAAAAGATCTATCCCAATCAATAAATAGTCATATAGATTTGCCTTTTAAGAAATCCAACAGCAAACATTTGTTTTGGTATGTTTTTCTGGGATAAACATCCCTCCCAATAAAATACATCTTACATAATTGTTCTTTATAAATTATTGAAACAATTTTCAACTATGTTATCGTACACTCATTAGAATGATTAGTCGAACTAAATATTGTTAACAACAATGATACTGTAATAAATAATCATTGTTTGTTATTGTTTCATAAGATAAGGGGTTCAGGAAAAGAATGTTTTGAGATTGAAAAAAAAAATATTCTACTGCAATATTTATTTGCTAAGATTCTAATTGTAAGCCTTCTACACGGCTAATTCAGATTCCAGCACTAGTACTCGAACTTCATGAACCAGTTCCATGAACTCATATAATGTAGTCGTTGTTTTATTGCACACAGGAGCATTAATAATGATTTGAATACACGACACCACTGAAACGGAGCATATATTGGTCAGTGCTATTTTTCTTCACTCTAGTAAAACGAGCATTACGTTGCTCTATATTCCATGTTGGGAGAGCTGTTATTACTTCATGCTAATTGAACGAGCTCAATATTGAAGTCAGCCGTGGCCCAATGGAATCGAGCGCAGACACGAAAAGCATCACAGCTCAACAGTTCTGGATCGAATCCCAAATCAGCTACAATAAAAAAAAAAACACAACTGTGAAAGCTCCCACTGCCTGGTGTTTATTTTTCGATTTATTTTTAGAAATCGATTAAATATATGTGTCAAAAGAATAAGTAAATATCATGTGATTTTCACATAAACTTTACTTCGATTGATTTATGACACATATATTATATTGTGGTGAAAAGAAAAGCTTATGCTTATGGGTTTCAAATCCATTTCAGTTAATTATTATAATTTGACCGATTTTCATTTATCATATGGCGATCATATAAAAGTTTTCAAATTATCAGCATTGTCAATGTATCAGATATTCATATAGAATTTACCTGACACATTTTCAATCATATCATTTTCAATGGATTATCTTATAGCGCAAAATTATTAGACTTCCACATAACAGGAATATGTCAAATTGGTTCAGTGTGGACTTGCAAAATGTATTGTACTATACTGCCAAAACTATTTCTGTTCGCCACCGAGTTCGCCACGATGGTGATGATTGATTTTTAATATTGGATTTAATAGTAGATTAATTAAAAAAAAGTAGTCTACAAAGGTTTGAGCCTCCGCGCGTATTACGGATATAGAGGATTGAATTTAACATTTGTTAAAAAAATACAATTTTGAAGCTTATTTGGAAGATACCTTGAGTTAGTAGTAAGTTTTCTGGCAAATGTTGGGGGTTCGTGAGCATTCCTGACATTGCTGAAAATTATGATAGCATCAGATTGCGGGGTTGCTAGTGTAATAGGATGCTTTGTTGATTGTTCACTAACTCTTGATTGCTTGAAATACTTATGAATATTTTAGGTGGACAAAAAGGTGAACTAAGAGGTGGACGCCTGAGATTTTCCACATTTATATCGCTGTGAAGCAACTGTAAACTCTAGAGGGAATTTATATCTGTAACTGAAACCAGTTCGATTTTGTTTGCCAACCTGGTTAAAATGTCATATTTAATTATCTTAAAGATAAATCGTCCAGCTCAAACCTTTGTAGGGGTAAGAGGTGGGACCATCATCATCAAGTAGAACACTAGGCTCTGAACCATTTGGTGGATTATTTTAACTTTTGGTTAAAATTTGACAGATGGAAAGTTATCGATTAACCCTGCTATCCGAGCGGGGTTATTTCTGACAGACAAGAAGTTAAATGTTGACAACCGTGGCTGAGTTCTTCTCGAAAACCGGTCGATCGACAGCACAGAGATTATCGAACATCAAGAATAACTTTCGAAATGTCACTTTTAACCACGAGTTAGATTTAACTCGGCAAATAAATAAGTTCTGCTGTTGCTGCCGGCCCTGTCGTCGCAGCTGCGAAAGAATCATAAGGGAAACATCCGGATGCTTCTGTTCTGCAGGATTTTTTATGTTGTTTTTATATACTTTCGATCCGAGGCTCGGAGGGCCGAGTTTTTCATACCAATCGACTCAGCTCAATGACATCGGACGGAAAATGTATGTGTGTGTTCATTTGTGTAACGAAAAGAATACGCTCATGCTTCTCAGCAACCACTGCACCGAATTGGACACAACTTGCGCCAAATGAAAGGTACTGTGGTCCCACTGAACGCTATTTTGGATTCCGTCAACTGGTTTTGGAGATTGCAAACCTATCATGCGACACATCAAATTCAAAAACAAAATCATTGGTAATCAAATAAAGTACCCAGGACCACCTTGGCCACTTCCAGGCATGTTCTGGAAACTCCCAGGGATGTGGCCAATTTCTGACTTGGTCCAAAACTAATCATGTGACACATCAAATCACATTAAATTTCAAAAGCAATATCAATGGTACACACTTAGAAATTATTATTTTTACACGAAACGTAATTCAGCTTTGACGTAAATTATGGAACGTAAACAAACATGGCATGTAAAATTAAGTGTCCTGAAACTGAAACATATGCAACTCGACTAAAAGTGCGTTTGATTGAATTGTTTTTCTCGTCTTTTTCAACTGATTCTTATGTCAAAAGGGCCGCTTGCATGTGTCGGTCTCAGGGCACTGAAATTTACATGTATTTTTTGTAGTGTGTAGTCAAATATATTGCACAGAATCATGTTGACCCCTATCGGATATGTTCCGGGCACCTCCAAGGAAATGGCCAGTTTCTGATTTAATCCAAAACCCATCATGCGCCACATAGCAAATCACATTAGATTTCAAAACCAAGATCAATGGAAGTCAAATAATGTGGCCAGGACCACCTTTCTTACTTCCAGGCATCTTTCAGGAACGCCTAGGGAAGTGACTAGTTTCTGATATGGTCCAAACCCTGTGATTTGACACATCACAGAAATAGAAAAACAAGATCAGTTTAAGTCAAATATAGTGCTTAGATCCACATTGGCCACATTCTGGTATGTTCCGGGTACCCCCAGGGAATTTTTCAGTTTCTGACTTGGGCCAAAACCCAACACGCAACAACATACCAGACAAATTTCAATAAATACAGGTTTTTATTATTATTTCACTGGGAAGCACGAGGAGCAGGAGGACGAGCAGTTCAAGGTTTTTTGTTAAAGCCGCACATCAATCCCGGAGACAACCATCGGAGGTCAATTTCACGTCAACAAATTGCCGGATACCGTGTACGAATGCGCACGAGATTTAAAAAAATGGCTGACCACGAAATCAGGGTGTGAGTTGGTTTTGATTCGGGTTTTGACGTTTGAAATAGAACGGCCAAAAATATACCAACCGATGTGTACGCACACAATTTGACCTATTTTGGCTTGATCTTTTTAATTTTAGCTGGTTCAAATGTGACATAAATTTGGATCTAGATCAGACCACCGCTAAAGATGCCCTTAGTTTGCAAACACGTTTTCTTACACGATTCAAGCAAAAGTTTCCACCGGAAATTATTAGTTTTTCTTTATGTACCGATTTGCTTCAAAAATCGCGTTTGTTTTACTTGTGGCGGTAAGCTCCAACTCGGATTAACTTTTAATACCGTCCCTGTTTGTATGATCTGAAAAATGTTTGCTCAGAGTTATGTTGATTAACTCTGATGTCGACATCAAACCAGCCGGACATTTTTGATCGGGATTTAAACCGAGGATAATACCGGTTAGAGCTTACCACCATTGGAGAATTTGGAAACTATCCTCCTTCTAGTAGTTGTCCCTTCGAAATGTAGGTGGAGAAAGCTTGGAAAAGTTTCACTGCAAGACCAGGTTGTGTTCGATTGGCTCAGATTTTGACAGTTCATTAAGCTCAAAACCATGGTGATACAGCTTTGTCACTATCCAGCATTTTACGAGTGCTCATGGCCACCACAATCTGGCTGAGTTTCAGGTAGGGAACATTCTACTTGATGTTTGGGTTGTGTCGTTTGACGTATAAACGATCAAATTTGACCGTTTACAGGTCAAACGACACAAGCCAAACTTCAAATAATATGTTCCCTACCAGAAACTCAACCAGATTGTGGCGGCCATGTGCGCTCGTAAAATACTGGATATAGACGAGAGGTCGGGGGGGGGGGGCGCAATTTGCGGTTTTAGAGCAAATTGTAAATCAATTATTATTATTATCTCTATTTAGGAGATTTTCAGCCGCAATAAATTGTAAATAAACTCGGTCGCTGTTCCATACAAAAATCCAACATGGCTGAATCAAGAATTTGACACATTAGAAGACCTATATGTAGTCACCTTGCTCAAAACATTCTCTCCACCTACACGCTATTTCTAAACTACCCAAATTTGGGTTGAATCCACCCAGATCTGTCAAAACTGAACCTACCCAAAAATTCGTAAAGTATGTTGGGAGTGACAAGTTGACAAATAATTATTAGAGCAACCGTAACGGACGTTGTCATTTGCGCGACTATTTTAACAGCGCACAGCGCTCTCATTTTAGTTTAGTCACTCTTCTCCACACCGGTCGCTGCTATCGCGGTTATCAATTTACTCGCCTTTGTCCGTAACGGTAGTGAGCATTTTGACATTTCTACGAATAGCAACCTTTCTCCCGCGCTGCTATCGCGCTGCTAAATTTGGTAGCGCGCTTCTCACCGAGAAGCCGACTGCTATTTTAGTTACTCGTATGGCAACCCCCGATACGGTAGCTG